>NW_007380300.1:17623-29489 GCF_000475195.1 Diaphorina citri | reverse complement strand
GAGGAAAAAAAAAAAAAAAAAAAAAAAAAAAAAAAAAATAGGGTGCCGGCAGCCATTGCGTGACTGGGGATCCGGCACTCCTAATAATGAACTCTATGATCGGGCAGCTCAACGCATAAATATGAGCATTGAAGCATTCAACTAAATCAGGGGAAGTAACCCTAAATAATATGAAGGTTCTGCCACGCCTATTCAACTGTGGGCACGACATCATGCATATCCTATTTGTGTACCAATTATTCAAGTTATATATTAATTAAGTTATATATGTATGTTGTGATTTTTCGATACATTTCAACATCGAATATAGATCAACGTATCTACATATAGATATATCAGTACACTAATCAATTAAAAACATTGGTATAATGAGACTATCATAAACACGTACTCATGCTTGTAATATTAATCTTACGCTACTAAATGACATCATTGTTCGATCTTGTTCTCAAGCATCAGCGCGATTAGGCTTCGTCGATATAGCTGAATAACCCCACCTCGCGAGTACAATACGTTATTATATTAGAGTACAGGATATAGTAAGTTCAATAGCAGAAGTACACATCAATTAGGTCACAATTATTACACGTAATGAACAATCTATTATCCCCTAACAAAGTCTTATCAATCTGTGGTACCTAACTTCACTTAAGAATTCAATGTCAATGTTAAATGTTGTGTATAAACATTAGCTCAGTACCATCATCACTAGAATTCGAGACAAATTACTACGTTCAAAGTAAGTCCGCAATCCTGGTCTAACCCTTGTAACAAGTTATCGGAGTTGCTCACGCTTGACGTAGCACTGAACCCAGTATCACAACCAAAGGCCGACAAGAGAGCAATGTAAGAGTTGCCGCAATAAGCTCAAAATCACGGAGGATCATGGCCTGATGTAATTAATTTAGAATTGATAGCTACCAATAGAATTCAGAAACTACATTATGAAATTTGATAATGTAAACTGGGATAATTTTTATAAATTTGAAAATTCTCATCTAAATTTCATTTTTTAGCCATATTTTACCTGTTATGTTCCCATTGAGTTCGATCTATTTTTTCAGCTGGCTTTCGCGGACAGTAAACGATTAACCTTCGCTGGCCGATGATACCGCGAACCGCGTTACAAGCATGATCTATAGCTACCTATCCTGTTCTTTCCTGGTTCTATAGCTACCTATCAAATCGTACACAGATTGTAAAATACAAAAATATTATATCTGACCCCTTTGAGGTCAATTCCGGTTGCCCTCAGGGTGGCCATTTGTCTGGCTGTCTTTTCAACATTTACATTAATGATATTTTACAATCCGTTCAAAACAGTATTTCATGTTGGTTGTTCGCGGATGACTATCGTGTGTCATCGGTGGTTGACGGGATGGCCGGCTGTGCGACGCTGCAGTCTGCTCTCGACGCATTGGTTGCCTGGTGTGAGGATAATAGGATGACTCTGAATGTTGACAAATGCCTAGTCATTTCATACCATAGAAAACATCAACCTATTCTTTTTGATTATATCATCAATGGTCAAAAATTGAAAAGGGTCAATCAAGTAACAGACCTAGGTGTTGTCATGAATCATGATTTGAAGTTCAACGCCCATTATCAATATGTGACCAATAAAGCTTTTAAAACCCTTGGATTTCTATATAGAAACACTAAGGAATTCAAAAATCCTGCTTCCCTTAAAACACTTTATTGCTCACTTGTGCGTTCTGGAATACTGCTCGACACTTTGGTCCCCTGGGTACCAAACCTATATCCATCAGATAGAAAGTGTCCAGAGAAAGTTTCTTAGGATGTTGAACTTTAAATTACATCACACCACCAACAACATTAACTATCAGGAGCTCATGAAGACATTTAATATTCAAACCTTACAACATAGGCGGGATGTTGCTGATGTTGTGTTTCTGCTCAAACTAATCAAGAACGAAATAAAATGTGCTGATGTTCAAGGTCAACTTGGTTTCAGAACTACCTACTAGATACCTACCCCCGATATAATATAGCTATGTACGTATACCTATACCTAATATAAGATTTTGGTGTAAGAATAAACCTATATTGAATGGCAGGGTTACTATAGTAGACCGTCTGCCTTGTAAGCGCTAGGCCGTGGGGTCGATTCCCACCCGGGGAGGATTTTATCCTGAAGGGATAAGATTCGTTCTCGGAACGGCTGGCTTTCTCCTATCCTGTATTCCTTCTCCCTTAGATTTCGGGACGATAAGACCATAGCAGTTACAGTTCCCTCTATCAAACCTCTTTTATTATTTTTATTATTATACTCGTTTATTTTTTATTTATTATTTTTTTTAAAATCTTTACTGTTTGACACCTTTTTTTTAGTATATTCTGTATAGTTTTTGTTAACCAACTACAGGAAAGACATCATGAGATTTGACACCAACAAGAAAGTCTATTCCCGGGGGGCGTTTGTCCTGGCGTGTCATTTGTTCTAGCCAATGTTTTCATTCACCTGAACAACAACATCAACAACGTAGTCATGTGATTGGATAACATACACACCTATACACCAGGTAGGTATGTAGAGAGAGAGCTGTTTGGGTTTACTATATAACGTCGCCTTAGAGGGGGGAAGTCCAAATCAAACAAGAAGATTAGGAAAGGTCATTAGATGTCATATACCTAACGATCTAAGTACCTAATTGAATTAGCACTCTCTGTTTGTTCCGAAATAGAAACTTCCCCAACATTCCTGATTCAGCTGATTCTGACATTGAGAATTCGGACGGTAGATAAACATTACCTGTTTCTATTTCTATCTATAGGTATATAGCACGTGGAAAACAATAGTTCCCAATGGATCTCTAAAGTTAGGCCTGACCCTGACCATCCGGGCAGTCGCGCGCTGCTGGCCTTTTCCTGCCTGACCTGCCTCAATGAGGTTGGTTTTGCCGATTAGGTTAATGGTACCTTGACGTCGAATGGAGGGTAAAACCCCCTTCACTAAAAACCAAAACAGTTGTTTACACATTGACGTTAAACGCCGATTAGGTATTTTTTTTTTTTTAATAATAATAAAAATAAAAAGTCCGATTTAGGTGAAACTTGTGAAAAATGTCCAACACAGATGTCATTTTCCCCGAATTTCATCAAAATCGGTCAAACTGTTTGAGAGTTCTGGTCAACAACACAGACCAACAGACAACCTAAAGAAAAATGGTCTTCGAGTTGGAAATTAGAAACTCGATCGTTCGATAAAAAAAAGTGATTTTCCTGGTTTTTACTGCAGAAGTCCATTATAAGTAATTACCTATGTGCCATTAAAACTAATTAGGATTCTGTGAAATAAGTAGATCTAACAGAGAAAGACCCAGACCATCACACTTGATTACTGGAAACTGGAAGCATATCTTCTGAGTATAGCCTTGACGAATGCCAACATAAATTCCGCAATGAAATCCTGAGAGGAGAAGAAAACTGGATTGAATAGTTAATATGTTTATGTTGATAATGATAACATGGAAACTTAGATCTTGACAAGAACATGATGACGCCACATTAGATGATGACATTAGGTGGCTGAAAATCCCTAAAATATATTTTTGTAAACACATACCTACCTACAGGTAGGTATGTTGCAGTGAGATAATAATAAGTGGAGTAGAAAATAATTGTATTTATTTGAGAAAAAATTACAAGGGGTTGGCAACATTCACATACATATTAGTACATAGTTATAACATTAAATATTTTGAAAAGCAGAAACGTGAATACTTATTAAGTTAACTATAATTCCATTAATAATAATGACTTTTATCTATGTTTTCAATACCTATTACTTTTCTTACAATATACAATAGTAAGTGTCAATTGCCAAACCACTCGATAAAGGTGGCTCCAAAATTAAGGAACTAATGTTAAAAAAATCTCCCTTCAACTTGTCAAAAAGGCAGGTCAAATATCGTGGATTCCCAGAATAGTAAGTAATACATTACTTTCCTTCCTATAGGATAAGGAAAGTAAAAATAGAAAGTAAAACAATAGGTAAAGCGGTAAAGGTAGCAAAAGTATTTACGAGAATAGAGTGGACCTCCTTGGTTTAATATCACTAGGTACCTAAGTATTGTTATTTATTACATAACTGGTATTTTGATCCTTCTTCTTCAAAGGGAAAGGTTCAAAGGTCAAAGGCCCCATAAAAATTATGACATAGTTCAGTGGTTCTCAAACTGTGCTCCGCGGAGCACTGGTGCTCCGCGAAGTGCTTCCAGGTACTCCGCATAGTTTCACTTTTCTTACCGCATTTAAAATAAATTTCAACATTTTTTTTAAATTTTATTATAACATCAAGTGTGTTTTCTATTATTTTTTCTCCCCGCTCTTCCGATCTTAAAGGGTTGGGAAGGGGGGGTGCTCCGTAGAGTTTACAGCAGTTGCTTGGTGCTCCGCGGCCCAAAAAAGTTTGAGAACCACTGACATAGTTCATTGTCAAGCTGTGTCCACACATTGTCGATGGACGAGGTGAATTTATGTTGTCAAGACAGTGTGGACCGTTTCAGTCGACATCGAGCGAGTCCGATTGACGGTCGTCAACTATTTGTGGATACAGCTTTATAAAATAGTCATAACCAGGCGCTCGTCTGATAAACAGAAGGGTGTGGGTTCAATCCCAGTCAAGGTATGAAATTTCATCCTCATTTTTTGACCATAGTAAGAGAGCTCAAAAGGTTGGGTGAATTTAGGCAATTATCTGATTATAGATAACTCTTTGTGACTTCTTTCAACTGAAGAGAGTATAATATAGTAATAATTTATCACCATTAATAGGTATAAGCGTATAAGTAAATACCTAATTGTATCTACGTTCGTCTTCCTAACTGGAAAGTAATTAGAAGGTAATTACGTAAGGAATCTGTTACGTCACAAATAGGTACCTAAGTAATAGATTAATATGCAATAAAAATTTACGAGTTTATTTAGGTATTTAGGGTTTCCTCTCTAGTAAAGTGGAAGATTATTTTTCTTGGTCCGGTTTTCCCTCTCCTATAGTTATCTGTATGTTGGCAGTGTAAAACCAAACAAGAGCTAAAGTTTTTTTTTTTTTTTTTTTTTTTTTTTAGGTATAAAAAATTTATTACGCCAAAACCCAATTTTTCTTGGTTTTTTGAATATTCAGTCAGGAAATTCAAATGATCACATCTCTTATAACGTGATCCGTGATGAAAGAAGAACAGGAGAAATAAAAATCTGGTGTTAATAATTTATCACCATTAATAGGTATAAGCGTATAAGTAAATACCTCTAATTGTATCTACGTTCGTCTTCCTAACTGGAAAGTAATTAGAAGGTACAAGGTAATTACGTAAGGAATCTGTTACGTCACAAATAGGTAAGTAATAGATTAATATGCAATAAAAATTTACGAGTTTATTTATTTAGGGTTTCCTCTCTAGTGAATTGGAAGATTATTTTTCTTGGTCCGGTTTTCCCTCTCCTATAGTTATCTGTATGTTGGCAGTGTAAAACCAAACAAGAGCTAAAAGTTTTTTTTTGTTAGGTATAGAAAATTCATCATTGCGTCAATACCTACATTTTAATTGGTTTTGAATATTCAGTCAGGAAATTGAAAATGATCACATCTCTTATTACGTAATCCGTGATGAAAGAAGAACAGGAGAAAAAAAAGAGCCTATAGTTAGCTTGGATTGTAAGAGCGTCTGCCTTGTAAGCGCTAGGTCATGGGTTCGATTCCCGCCCGGGGCGGAGTTTATCCTGAACGGATAATGTTCGTTCGGGAAACGGCTGTCTTTCTCCTATCCTGTCTTCCTTCTTTTTTCGCTTTCAGCACGATAAGACCTCAGCAGTTACAGTTCCCCCTATCAAATCTCTGGAAAAATAAGGAAAGTAAAAAAGAAAAGAAGTTTGAACAAGTTCGTTTACAATTAAAAAGCTATAAAAATGCCTCAACAAGAACTATGGGTATGCTAGATCTACAAGTCAGATACTAAGCTCGCGGGAATGATTTTCATTAAAAACTTAGCATAACGATGTTCAAGTTTGCAGAAAAAAAAGTCATCTAGAAATTTTTTCATCTCTTCTTCTTCAAAACATAAATAATAAAATTTGTTCGTTTTTTTTTTCTGTTAACACAACACTTCTTTGTGTTTTTTTTTTTTTATGATTTTTTTCCATTTTAAAATAAACAATTAAAAAAATCACGCTCCAGGAAGAACGTCATGCGCCGAGATTTTTCCCACACGGCGGCACCGACAGATACAAATCCGTATTTCCAGTCGTTTGGAAGCTGTCTCACCGACACGTGCTTGTATTATCGTACGTACGGATTTCGCGTTTTCCGAGGGAGAAAAAAATGATTCCGAGTTTCGCGAAATAAAAATTTCCCGCATGTGACGAGAACAATGCTCGTGTGTATCCAGTTTGGATTTATGCTGATCTGTGTGTGTTTCCCTGGTGAGTCTCTTGACTTTCTTTTCCAGATGGACAAAATGCACTTCTGTACAGTTACAAATTAAAACTGACCAACTGGGTTAGAAATTGGAATGTTATCGTACACCAGTGGTATTTACCGGAGGCCAGTAACTGGACTGTCTACTAGTCTGTTGTAACTTGGAATACAGTCATAAACGTAAAAAATAATCCAGGGAAAATCAGCAAACTGCCTTTACTTATTCACCATTTCATTTCTATTTCCTCCAAAAATTACCCAAGGACAAAGAGCTCGAGACTTCAAGCGACATTGCCAAACAAATCAGACAGCAGACAGACAATGGTATCTAACCATTGCATCGAGTAAAAAAAAAAAAAAACTCAGATGTCACAATATGTCACATCGTTAGCTTTACGACGCGACGGAGGGGGGTAGTGGGATTTCCCAGTCACAACTGAACAGTGGATAGTATTATTTACTATAGGGGTTTATTTTTCTCTGAATCTGATGGAATCCTCAGAATCCATTGATTGATAAAAAAAAAAAAAACAAACAAACAAACAAACAATGTTTTGAAATTCAGCTGAATCCAGTGAATGCATCCTTAGATTGAGTTTGAAAAAACAAACAAACAGTGTTTTGAAATTCAGCTGAATCCAGTGAATGCAATGAAAGGGAATCCACAGATGAATCGCTGAGTGTAAAAAGGGGATTAGTCACATTGTATTTTCGAATTTCACTTTTTTACAGTTTTAGATTCCTGATGGGTATTTGTTTTAGTCCACTTCCATACCTACAGAACAGTTCTTTGTCTCTCCTGAAAAATTACATTTTTGGACTAATCTCCTTTTTACAATCAGCGATTCAGATAATGAATCTATCAAATCCACGAGTTCAGTGGATTCTCATGATAAAAAAAAAAGAACCAATACCTAGGTAATAGGTTGAAAAAGATATAGGTGCCATATAAATAGCTAATATTCCATTACCTCCCTAACATGTCTACATAATATTTTACACAAGATGTGGAATGTTCAAAGGAATGCTATGAAACTTTATGAAAGGTATTGCATATTTAGATTGGAGCTATTTATGACTCGCAGCAGGTCAGGGACTAGATTAGATCCAGGACTTTCCGGCGAACATATTAGTTACCTACCTATGTATGTTATAGCACTCGATCAATGTGTTTCATGTACCTATATGTATCGAGTATAGGTAGCTAAATGATGACCAGAGAGTTTGATAATCTCTTGGAGGGTTTCAGCAGTCATTACATATAAGTTCTGTGGATCAACTTGAAAAGGAGAACCAAAAGGCAGATATATATTTTGCAGAACTTCAAAGATTTGTTCTTCCTAAAGTTCTGCAAAATATATCTGCCTTTTGGTTTTGGTTTTCCTTTTCAAGATGACCAGAGAGAGAAATATGGCGCTTTTTTACTTTCTATTACCCTTACGTATAGGGAAGCTATACACAGTAATGAGAAATTATCGCAATCGGTCCAATTTTTTTCTCTTCAAATAAAGTGTGTCAACAAAGTACTCGTATACCTACGAGTATGTACCTTATGCGGCCGCCTTTCATTGTTTTACCCTTTATTGCTTAGTAGAGAGTATCATTTGATTCTTTTCATTTTCTTCTTATTTTCCTCCTCCTTTAATTCTTCTCCTCCTCCTCCATCTTCTAGTTCTCCTCTTCCTTCTTCTTCTCCTCCATTGTTTCATTCTCTTTCTAACTCATCTCCATCTCCTTCTACTTTTTCTTGTTCCTCTCATGTTATACGCATATAAAACGCCATATTGACATCCCATCACTTGTAGGTACTGATAAAGGAAAACCAATAAACAAACCCAAAGATCCAGAAAAACAAACACAAAGCTAGAATTCTATGAGCGCCTGGTAACTATTTTACTTACCTATGCAATGTGCGTGTCAGACTACTTTCTTCAGCGATAAAATAGTACCCAAGTAGGAATAAAGGTACCATGGTACCTACATAATATGTACCTTGTATACTATTAGGTACCTTGGGGTTAGAGTTAGATCGTAATAATAATTTTCATTGCACAATATACTGACCAAGTAGTGGAGGGGGAGGAGGAGAAGAAAAAGGAGAGGAGGAGAAGAAAAAGGAGAGGAAGAAAAGGAGGAGGAGGAGGTAGAGATGAAGGAGGAGATGATAGGAAAGAAGGTATAAGTGGACAACAACAACAACAACAACAAAAATTAGGATAAGCAGAAGAAGGGGAGAGGAAGAAATGTAGCAAGAAGAAGGAGGAGAAGAAATAGAACACGTTTCCTTGTTATCTATTGAGTACTTTTGCAGTATACTGGTAGTATAGAAACAAAAACGCTTGAATTTATTTCTTCTGGTAGGTACCTAGTCAACAACAACAACAACAACAACACCAACACCAACAACAACACCAACAACAACAACAACAACAACAACAACAACAACAAAAATTAGGATAATCAGAAGAAGAGGAGAGGAAGAAATGTAGCAGGAAGAAGGAGGAGAAGAAATAGAACACGTTTCCTTGTTATCTATTGAGTACTATTGCAGTATACTGGTAGTATAGAAACAAAAACGCTTGAATTTATTTCTTCTGGTACCTAGTACATGCTTGTACATAGAGAATTGAAAACAAGATTATTGTTCTTGCGGAATATAAATAGAGAATTGAGAACAAGATATTATTGTTCCACAGCAGCATTTTGTTCTTTTGAAGCTACTCTTGCGGAATATAAATAGAGAATTGAGAACAAGATATTATTGTTCCACAGCAGCATTTTGTTCTTTTGAAGCTACGTAGATTGATACCTCGTTGGTAGATTGATACATTTCTTGCTACAAGACGGAAAAGAAATCCGTGACTGATTTTTGATGAAATGAACGAGTGAAGTGAACTCCTGGTTTTAAATTTCTAACGGTACAACTTTTCATTCAGTAAACAGGTCCCTTTCACCGGGTCATGATTTTCCAGCAATCGATAAGATTTTATTGGATTTTGTCAAACAAAATTTAACCTATTGACTCAATTTTCTTTTTGGATTTTGAGATCTATTCGGTCTTATGAACTTCGGAATTCGGAACCAGAAAACAGATCACCAGCATAAGCTCTTTCAGGCTGCGTGTTCCAGGAACAGTGTTCCCTGATTAAAATGCAATTGGACGGCATGCATACCTGATGCCTGACCCTGTGTGGTGAGTTCATGCACATGCCTGTCACAGGTGTCATGCATGCATGCACGTGTGTGGCCTGCTTAAAGTCTGAAAACATTTGCTGGAAAATAACTTCCTAGGTACATAGGTACACACTCGTACCTGCATCTTCAAACCATTTCTGTTGAAAGGTTTATTTTATTATTATTCTTTTTAGTCCGTCCTTCCTTTATTATTAAAAGGTATAGGTAATGGACGGACTATTGTATTCGCTTCGGTGTCTGTCTGTCCCTATAGAAGTATAGAAGGACTTATCCAAACCTGATCGACCTATATATCAAATTAAAGGTCTTTTTACCAGGAACACGAAAATGGTGGTGCACATTTTGTCCAGAGAACCATAAAGCCAAAAAACTGGTTTTTGGCGGATTTTTTTTCACATTTTCTCACACAAATGAGCTCTGATCTCGAAATTTGTCGCAACGACCTATAAACTCAAAGCAAGAAAGTTTTAGATAACAGTTCAGTCGATAATTTAAGACCGGTTTTAGCGTCACCTGTGTTAAGTTACGCCCAGAAAGGCCAATAAATGGATGGGTGACTTGAACATTATATTGGGAATAGAGGGAGAACGGGCTCTAGTCTTGATTTTAAATCATTACATGGAAGTAAAATAAAAAAATCAAATCAAAAATAATAAACTGAATATTAAACAAATTAGGAATATTAAACAAATTAGGAATATTAAACAACATAGGTACTGATTTTCTCTAATCACTACCGGCTAAAAAATTCCCGGAGGGACGGACCCTGCTTGTTTTTTAATCTCTTTGGGAAAAATTGCATTTTTCCATCTATTGAGTCCCGCATGCATGCCTTTGTTAGTTCATTTTGCCTCTCATGATTCCTTCTAAAGTTATTAATGAAAAAGATTTCAGTGAAAAAATGTATTATTAAAACTGTTTTATTTGAGATGAGGGGTTCCCAATCTCATGTTTAAAAATAATATTTTTTGTTTATACCTATCTACGCGAAAGGAGCAATAGAGCAACGCACAACCGTACTCTATGACTTCTGGTGTTATAAATAATAAAATAAATAAATCTTTGGGATGAGATCGACCCAGGTTGGGAATCACTGTTTTAAGAACGTGCATGGAATTGAAGTGGTGGTAGAAAAAAACCCCACAAGCAAGCTATTAATCGTGTGGAATATTTTAAGTACTTAGGAAAATGAGGTAACCCAAGTCTTAACTGTTACAACAGGGTGTATTCATACGGGATCTATTTTGTTTAGGTAAATTTTTAGGGTTCTTACTTCTTAGGGATTTTCCCTAGGGTGTCTAGACCCATATTAGGGATTGGTGTCTAATATGAATCTAATGGAATCTATGTAACAGTAATAGGTAAATTTTGTATTTAAAAGAGAATATTTTAGAGAGAGACAGCATATACTTCCCTATAGACTTCGTAGTTTTTGACTCTCAGCAGTTTTTTCCTCATTCCCTCTCTTTCTTTCTCTCATGAAAAACAATAGCAACATTTTTTTACAAGAAGTCTTCCCCCCCCTCTCTCTCTCTCTCTCTTTTTTTCTCTCCGAAGATCAAGTTTGAAATAAACATAAGTTATGCATTAGATATTCTCTCTCTTTCTAGCCTTCTGGAATTTCACAGTTTGAGAAGGAAAAAGGATGGGATATCCGAGTTATTCTTGTTCCATGGATTCAGTTTCAGTATTTCAGTTCTATTCTTCCATGAATAATGGAACGACTAATTTTCATGTCGATGGGGATTACATTTTCAATACCCCCTCCTAACTCACTTGTTTAATGATTGTTTTCCTAGTCTTAAATTTGCCACAATCATTGGTGCGGTACCTACTTCTGCTCTACGAAATCCCTGTTTCCTTTCAAAAAAAGAAAAGAAAAATATATAAAATGTATAATTCGTCCGTTTTCATTAAATCATTTTGGACCGTTTCCAGGAGAAGAGAAAAAAAACCGTTCTGTTCAAAATTTGCTGAAAAGTTTTGCTGAAATTCAGATTAGGGATAACTTTTGCCTTTGTTTTTTTTTTTCCACCGTGTGCTTTGAGTTTTATTAGACCTAGGTGGTGACTAGTGGGGGATGTGTATGCCATTCTAATCAGGCCCTGATAATCTGTCCTTTAATAGGGAAAAAGATTTTTTTTTTTTAAATTTATGTAACACAATTCCTCCCTCCACGTTTCCGTCTCTCTCTCTCTCTCTCTTTCTCTCTCTCTCTCTTCCTCTCTCTCACTC
>NW_007380300.1:0-17603 GCF_000475195.1 Diaphorina citri | reverse complement strand
CTCTCTCTCTCTCTCTCTCTCTCTCTCTCTCTCTCTCTCTCTCTCTCTCTCTCTCTCTCTCTCTCTCTCTCTCCTAAATGACATTATGATTAAAACGATAGTTATAATTATTATTATCGTTTTATTACATCTATTTTGTCTCTCTACCTCCTCCTCCTCCTCCTCCTCAGGATTATAATAATAAAGATAGAAATCACACATCCCAGATGGTGGAAAATAAAATAAGCTTGAATTATCTTTACTAATATCTAAAGAGAGTTTTTTTCCTGTGTCCAAAGAATATTCACAGTGTCTAATAATTTCTGAGAGTACCCAGATGAGAATCCCTTTTTCTTATTAGTCCTCTACCCCCCCCCTCTCTGTAGAGCCGCGTCTGATAAAATTCCTCCGGATTTTAATGAAAATGTTCTCCACCTAAAACTGTTCAATGCTTTCCCTAGCTTGTACTATAAACTTCTTAGCCATCGGCATCGGAAATGTAGCTTTCTGTACTGAGAGGAACTTTGGGAGGGAAGGGATAGGGAATTTTCAACCCCCTTCTTTAGGGAGAAAATACATACAAGTACCTACAAATACCTTTATAATATTATGTGGTAATTTTATTATTTCCTACCCGAAAGACGATAATAGGTATAAACACAAGTACCTAGGTACTTACCGTTATATTTTATTTACTATCCCGAAATAAAGTATTTAGAAACAAACTATGTTATGTACCCTTGTACCCTGTGGGCACATAAAGTCGTTTGATCAAGGTATGAAAAATAACCAAGTTAATTCCAACTAAAAGTAATGAAATCCCCCAAAAATACCTCTTAGTGGAACAAAATTTCTCCGCCAAGTCAAGAGTCTTGTTATGCACTTCAGATGTCTGTGGAATTAGGTATTTAGACTTAAGAATATCTACTAGCTATGACTCTATACTGTAAATTGATGTACCTACCTAACTATATGAGGAGGTAGGGATAGGTATTCGCATACCTACATATCTCCTCTAGATATTATACTTAGAAACTATCTTATACCTACATATCTCCTCTAGATATTATACTTAGAAACTATCTTATACCTACATATCTCCTCTAGATATTATACTTAGAAACTATCTTATACCTACATATCTCCTCTAGATATTATACTTAGAAACTATCTTATACCTACATATCTCCTCTAGATATTATACTTAGAAACTATCTTATACCTACATATCTCCTCTAGATATTATACTTAGAAACTATCTCTTCAGGAATATCTTCCCATTTCTTCTCTGATTTGTCTGATTCCTTTTGTCAAATATTAACTTTCCATTTCTACTTTAATATTCTATCGCTATTCCTATTGTATGAGCTATCTTCTCTATAAATTTATAACTGCAGGGTATTTGGTAAGGTAAGGGTAAGATACCCAGGTAGTGATTTAGATGAAATGAAAATAAATTATCCAGAAATGAGAACAATAAGAAATTCTCCCTTGCTGATGAGGTTTACCGCGAAGAAGGCTTAATTGGCAACTTGAAAATTTTGGATGAAAGTCAATTTTTTGTAGCTTTTTCCACCTCTCAAATTGACTTCTATTTTTCTAATTAGGTAGTTTTGGCATTTTCAGTTAGTTTTGGTTATGGAATCTCTGACCGAGTCCAATATTTGCTATCTAGCAAAGTTACTTGGCTATGCAGTATATCGAGTGAATGCTGAATGATTCGTGATTCGTGACAACCACATCGATTCATTGATGACATTACTGACAAGCGTTCTTCGTCAATATTAGGGTAGATGTGGTTTGGTCAAATTGCTTTCCATTGTTTTCCTTTTTCCTCGACACTGTTCTAAGTTCAATGTCGTAGAATAGGGGTGCACAAACTCAAAGTGACCGCAGGCCGCATTGGACCTTTTGGCCGCGGGCCGCAATCATTTGTAGGCGGCATCTGATCCTGGCAGGCGCCGCAGGCAAATTTTTTTCATTCTTTTTTTTAGATTTTTTTCGAAAATAATGTGTTCGAAGTCCGTCAGTTTTGACATATTTTTTAGCTAATTCAACACACAAAAATCAGAAAGCAAATTAATAAAAAAGAAAAAAAATATTGGGCCGCAGTTTGTGCACACCTGTCGTAGAAGTTAAGCCACGTTCCTGTGCATTTAATTAGAACTAGAATTAGTATCCCAGGTAATCAGGAAATACTACACTCGGGGGATTAAAACAGGGAAAAATCCTCACCAGGTTAAATCTCCCTCCTTTTCATTCCCTTTCTCTTCATTGAGCGAGCAAAGTGAGCTTAGGTAAAACTTTTATCTTGGCGATTTTCTCCGTAAGTCTTCTGTTACCTACTTTTTTTCAACTTGTGATTTCTTTTATTATTAGGTACATACCTAGATACCTAATATTTAATATTTTTCAATGAAATTTCATCAAGGAATGGTTTATTCAAATTAAATTGATCTGTTTTTCCACGATTACCTACACTCGAACGGTTAGTCGAATTTCGATGAAATTTGGAGAAATTGTTCAACATAATTGAAGATAAGATATTCAACAACTACTGCTCTTCATAATATCAACAGCTTAAGAGAAGCAACAGACAGACATGGTAGGATACAGCAAGAAGGCTTTGGCCTTTAGAATCTGATGATGCAAAAATGAGGCACTAAGAGGCAGAGTGGACTAAGTGAAAAAAACCCGTTTTGAGAAAAATGGAGTCAAAGTTCAAGAGTTGCTGGGAAACCTATGTTTACCCTACAATAACGAATTTTGATTTTTTTAAAAGAAAAGAGATGTATTTTTTTTTAAAAACAAACTTTTTTGCATTTATTGTTGTAGTTTTTTAGAAATAAACAGTCAAAAATCGTAAACCACTCTGCTTTTTGAGAGACTTAAGATGGTCCGCCAGATAGTCCACATTTATTTTAGCAAAGAAGAGCAAAAAACCTACGTCACGGGATTCACACCTCATAGAAACATTGACTCACCCTGTTTAACAATGAAGCCCCAGCCACGCCCTGTAATATGAATAGGTATTTATTTACACCCTGTATTATGAATAGGTATTTGGGACATATATCGTCTACCTAATGCAGATACACAGCAAGGTAAACTTTTCAGATATACGTACGTATCACAGGCAAGGATTTGGCAAGGATTTGGGAAAAGTTGAGGATTACAGAGCAACGAGATTAACTTTAATTCCATTTTGAAAGCTCATTCTACAAAATGTACACAAGTTTAAATACCGACCGGTGAAGGTACTCTTTGGAACTCTATACCTTTTTTCCCCCCCGAATGTCCCTATTGAGTGCGACCTTTTTTTTAAACAGGAGCGGCTAGCGAGGAAACCTTACATATGAGGAATCTGCTCTAGGTACTACGCCCTGGTAGGATTATTATACCCTACTATTCCTACTTCAATAGTCGAAATAATAATAATAATAATAATAGTGCTTATTTATACTGCTCGCATAGGACTGAAAAGTCCCTTTACTCCAGCAGTAGGCTACTACTATTATTGTGGTCAAATTCTCAATTTATATTGAGGATAAAATTCCATACCTCGGCTGGGATTGAACCCACGCCCTCCTGTTTACCAGGCGAGCGCCTTGACCACTACACCACCGAGGCAGGTGGTGCTACCGTTCAAATTCTTGCCCGCTCCCCCCTCGATAAAATCTTGGACACGGGCCTGCCTCATATTATTTTTTTGAAATTTTAAATGAAAACTCCAAGTAAAAGAAAACCTCTTCTATCTTCTATCTTTTTCTCTCTCTGATCAATGATCATATCACTTTCATCTTCCTTCTTTGTTTCACACACACTCTCCTCTCTCTCTCTTTCTTTGTCGCTCTTAATACCGTGTTTGTCTCCTCTCTCACTCTCTCTCGTCTCTATTACTACTCTCTCTCTCTCACAGTGTCACAAGTTCTACTACTCTCTCTGTCTCCCTCCCTCACTCCAGTCTTTATTCTAAAATCTAAACTACTCACTAATCAAGAACGAAATAAAATGTGCTGATGTTCAAGGTCAACTTGGTTTCAGAACTAATAACATGAACACGCGAAATAAAGATATTTTCACCGTCCTGAAAAGTAAGACCAATATAGCACAAAATAGTCCTTTGAGCAGATGCATGACATTGTGCAACATCCTGGCTAATCCTCCCTTCAACATCGATGTTCTTAATGAGTCTCCTGCATCCATCAAATCTAAACTTCTGAGTCTTCCCTCCTTGCACCAGGTAGCTGACAGCTAACCTTTTTGTTAGCCTTTTGGTGTTTTTATTATTTTTTTTATTTGTTTAATTTACCGTAGGTTTAAGTTAGGGACTTGCTGTAATAATGGGTAGCCCCCGTGAATTGAAATAAAATTAAAAAAAAAAATTAAAAAAAATCCTATACGATAGGAAAAAAAAAGTTTCGGAAAGTTCATGAAAAAGAAAGGAAGGAGAATATGGAGGAGAGAGAGAGGCAGTTAGAGAGAGGGGGAGAGGGGGAGGGGGGAGATAGAGATTTTCTAAGAGGATGGATAAAGGGAACTGTAACTGCCAAGGTCTTATCGTTCCGAAAGCGAAGTGAGAAGGAAGATAGGATATGAGGAAAGTCAGCCGTTCCGAGAACGAACCTTATCCCTTCAGCACAAAATCAGCCCTGGGTGGGAATTGAACCCGCGACCTAGCGCTTACAATGCAGACACACGCTACACTTCAAGCTAACTAGTTGGCTTATTAGTTTGTAACTAGATTGTATTAATAAATAAAAGTCCTTTGGACATTATTTAGAAAAAAAAAGACTGGTTTGACTAATCCCTCTGACCTTGGTCTGTTCCCAGTTCTGAACTGTTTGAAGAACGTCTACCTGGAGATCATCCCCCCCGCCGTCCAGAAGGGCCACAATGTGACCCTCCTCTGTCATTACGACATGGAGGGGGCTCCCCTGTACTCGGTCAAATGGTACCGAGGCAAACACGAGTTCTACCGATATACACCGAGCGATTCACCCCAGAGCAAAGTGTTCCCGCTGCACGGCATTTCAGTGGACGTAAGTAGAAAAATTAGTAGAATATATATACCTAGTAGAGTATAAAACCCAGTAGAATATTAAAAGTAGAAAATTAGTAGGATATTATGCCAGTCACTCACGCACAGACCTGAGAGTCTGTAAGACCGGCTCGTCTTAACGTGTGTGGCGGAAAAAGGTCGAAACTCAGGTCTTCTCCCATAACCTTTTCGATAATCTTTAACCGTTTAATCAGTAGAGCTGAAAACCACCAAAAGGGGGGAAAAAGGGGGGGGATAGCACGAGTAAAATCCAATAGGTAGGTACATATTAGTACCTACTTACCTAGGTATAACCTTTGTACACAATTAATATTTGAAAGGGATCTCATTTTGAATTATTCAAGTAGGTATATTACCTCCTGGTCTACCCACTTAGCCACGATTTTCATCAAGTTAACTTCTGAATTCCAAGAAATTCCGAGTTAATTCTTGACGCATGTTCAAGTTTCTGAAGTTTATAAACTTGAAATTGAATTTCTCAGAATTCTAGCTCAGAACAATGTCTAATTCAGAATCATTTCCGCTTCTCCTTTACTCTTTGTTCTCTTAGGATTTTCATTCAGTTTTCCAGTTGCACAGAATCGAGAATCCACACTATTTATCAAACGAGTGAACTTGTAGCAATTACAATGACATAACAAACACGTGTTGAGAACAAGAAAGAAAAATCAACCTCTCCTCCCAGTCCTAAGTTATGCACCAGAGATCACCAAACAATACTGTCGTAGCGGCAACCCTGCGGGCCAGGAACAAAAGCCAGGGACATGATTGCGACGTTGCATGTTGCCCTCGGGACAAACCGTAATAAAGTGGACCTCAAAACGTGTTTTGACACTAAAAACTGACCATCGAAAATTTGACCCGATTACATTACTTTCCTTCCTATAGGATAAGGAAAGTAAAAAGTACACTATTTGCGTACAAAAACAAAGTAAAAAGCTGGTAAGCCAGCCTATAGTTAGCTTGAAAGGTAGCGTGTTTGGCTCGTAAGCGCTTGGTCGTGGGTTCCATTCCCGCCCGGAGCGAATTTTATCCCAAACAGATAAGGTTCGTTCTCGGAACGGCTGGCTTTCTTCTATCCTGTCTCCTTTCTCTCTTCGCTTTCGGGGCGATAAGGCCTTAGCCGTTACACTTCCCTCTCGTTAGGATCACAAAAGGACATTTTTCACGCAACTAGTCTGCACCCTAGTAAAAATAATACGTTTGTATTTTGGGCAAGACTGTGCAAAGAAGAGCAAAACATAATTTCATTTATTTATGTTGTTTTTTTTATGTTTTATTTTTTAAAAAGAAAAACGCGCCAGAAAAGAGCAGGAAATTTGTACTGAATGTCTTTTTCAGGAAATCTTAAATAATAAAGAAGGGTTTTTTTCTTTCAAAGGATACGGAGGTCCTGTTTTTTGTCAACTGAAGAAATTGTAAGGGTATTGTTTGTTTTGTATTAAGGGCCTATAATTCATGCCGCTTCTTGGAAAGGGTTAAATTTTTAATAAGTACCTACGTAAGGGGCGCTTTGTAAGGGACAAATAAGAGGTAATGGAAAGTAGGGAAACTCAGTGATGGATTTCACCAACGACTTAATGAGAGATTTAACTAATACGAGAAATTTTTAATCAGCCAAAAAGGATATTTTAATAATCTAAAAAGGAGTTTGTAATGATCGAAAATGGGGTTTTAGTGAATTCCAAGAAAGGAGTTTTTAAAAATTCCTCTTTGTATCATATTAAAAACTCCTTTTTTATCATTGAAAATTCTCCCATTAGTTAAATCTCTCAATAAGTCGTTGGTGAAATCCACCATCAGTGACTCAAATAAGTTCAAACAAGATCTCCATTAAAAAATCCAGAAATAGATAGGTAGATACAGTTATTTATTATTTTTTTCTCTTTCACGGATACTGTAAATCCATTACAAATTTTAATGAAGGGATGGTAAAACAAATAGAAGGTACATCAGAAATATTGATAAATATGGATGAACAGTGAGTAGATTCCTACATAAATACCTACAAATGAACATTATAATGAATACAATTATACATAGGTATACCTACAATGTAGAATGCACCTACTTATAAATGCAAGTAATGCAACAACAAATTTTCACAATCTCGTTACATTGCTAATAAATAGAGCGGTCTCTCTCCTCCTCCTTTTCTCCTCTTTCCCCTCCTCTCTCTCTCTCTCCTATTCCCCTCTCTCTCCATCCTATTCCCCTCCCTTATCAAAAATTAGGGGGAAAAAAAAAAAAAAAAAAAAATGCCGAGCGCAACTTGCCCCTTGAAATTTTCGTCGGATTTTGAAAACACTCGAGTATTTTTGTGTCTTATATTATTATTTTGACATTTCTTGTTTCCCCTGAGGCCGCACACACTTGCGATGAGCAGCAATAATAATGGCAGCAATATTTCATCCAACATACTCACAGGAATTTAGCATATTCAGATCCTTGTTGACATTAGGTACCTTCACTACCATCATGAAAACAGGCAGGACTGGTTGGAAATGTCGGACTCTTTGAACATCAGCGCCTCTTTGAACGAGCGAAGAAGAGAGAAAATTCCAGATTTCAACTGGACCATTTTTCCTTTAATTTATCTTCGTTTAGTTTGCACTTGATTGACCTGGTGGTCACCCATCTGGATACCAGCCACGCGCAACGTTGCTTAACTCAGTGATCCATTGGGAACTGTCGCATTTAACGTTCTGTCGCCGCGCTGCTGACTTTGAAGCGGGTTTTTACAAGATTTCTCGGGATTGATAGCTATACCAATTACCAAAACATTAACATCATCGGGGTTAAGATATACTTACATTTTACTATGCTAAACCGGGTTAAATTGGGGTTGCCTGATCGACAAAGTCAAAGATTTCTCGTCTGCAAGGCATGCCTTGATTCTGTTATTTGAATGTGCATTGTAAAGAAATACTGGACTTCATAAAAAAATAACTCCTATAAGGTACATACATAATTATGTATACCTGAGTCAGTACATAAGTAGGTACATACATATCTAAGACATTTGTATTTTCACTCAGTACCTATGAAATAAATGCCTTCGGAAATTTTATACCTCCCTATCATTCAACAAAAGACTGGTGCCTCTTTGATATAGCCCAGGTATAGAGAGCATTAAACGCATTGTGTGATTTGTGTGTCACATGGGTACCTACATACTTTCATAAATATGTGATAGAAGTACCCATATGTGTGAAGAAAAGCCCATTATTGCAGAAAGGTATACAATTATAAATGAATGATTCATACACGAGAGTTGTATGACTGAATCCATCAGTATCCAGCACTATTTAAAGGTAGTGGATGGACCCAGCATAACCTCAAGCTTATGGACCATTACGGTGGTATTTCTCCATCTATATTGGTATTGGTGGTTTCACCTCCATCTTGGTGGTACCTTCTTGATCTTTGATCTTAAGCAGCGTTAACACTCTGATGGATGGACGTGTTTTATGGACAAACTGTCAATCCACCAAAATCCTTCGATCTTGCCCACTTCATATGCGTTTCCAGTCAATGTTGATTGACACAGTGAAGACGTCACGTCGGGCTTGTCACAGTTTGTGACATACTTTTTTTCGTTGCTTACGTTAAAAAATCCTCTAAAAAGTATCTTTTCGTTGACCTGTAAGTTGTGTTTGGACTTTGGGGGATATTATAGTAATATGCATATGCACCATATAAATTTGAATATGCACCAACTGAAACTTTTTTGAATTTCAATTGGTTGGATGGTTGGCGACCTGGATGTTGATTACCATAGCACCCCTTCCCCAAAAGATCGCTGAATACTGTTTTCAGTTTTTCCAATAACATGAGTTGAAATGTGGTTTGTCTAGTTGCAATGTGGTTTGTCCTGCATTTTTAAAGAAATCAAGATGGTATTGATGAAAAAATAGCACCACTGCAGACTATAATAGACAACAGAAATACAGATTTAGCTGTACTATCTATTTAGACTACAGTATTAAACATAAAACAACCAAACATTATGTTCTGCGAAATCAATGTTCTCTGCAAATCTGTGAGATATTCTGAGGTTATGTGTTCATCATGAATTACCTTCTTCATCAAATGATATTACATCACATTTTCCACCCCCTTTTCATCATCACCTCCAATTGGAAGGGTTTATTCAAGGAGGACCCAAAATACGAAAATTGAATTTTGAGTAAAACAGATTTTAAATTTTTTGATTTCCATTGAAAAGTATTGGAAGGGATTTTACAAAAACTCGTGTCTCTTGATGAATTAAATTGATGCCAAGGGCAAGGTAAACCTAGACCCTTGACAAATGGTGTGTGCCAAGAGCCCTGAAGGCATAATAATGGAAATATATCAACGTGATCTTTTAAAGGGGGGGAGTTTTAAGAGGTTTGACAGAGGGAACTTTTCTTTTTTTTGCTCTCTTCTCTTATTTGTTCTTATTTCTCTGCACTCTGTTCTTAGTTGAAATATTTTCTTTTGCGATTGAGTGATTTTTGGGGAGCTTTCAATCTTAATAAACTTGACTGTATTACACTTTTTCATATTTTGACTTGGCAGGACGAAAAGCTGCCACGCTGCCTTTAAAAAATATGAAAATCTATTAGGCCCTTCCGACATTTTCGTTGAGCTGTCAGCAATTCTAGTTACCAGACACGTGATTGGAAAATAAAACCAACTGGCGGTACCTACAGTATGTATCATGTACCTACACCTACACCTACCTACCTCTTACTTACTTTTTATTTTTCCATAAAAAGATTTGAGTGTCTTTTTCTCATATGAAGGTATTTTAGGTAAATTGGGTAACTGAACCATTATTTTGATACGTGTGTCATCCTGTGTCCTCATAACAATCTAATTTAGTAGAATAATAAACCCATGTAACCTATGTTTTGTACAATCCCAAGTTGACCCTTTTGGATACTTGAAATTAAAATCCGATCCCACTATACTAGCTGACTTGCAAAGAAATTAAAAAGGACTCGCCAGCCTAGTTAGCTTGGTATTTAGAGCGTCTGCCTTGTAAGCGCTAGGTCACGGGTTCGATTCCAGCCCTGGGCGGATTTTATACTAAACAGATAACAAACTAAAGATCGCCAAGTTTTTAATTGGAACTCATCTCCTTCGTTTAAAAAAGTCTGTGGGACCTTCTGTCCCACAGACACAGACGTGACCTTCTGTCAACTGACGTTAGTAGATAGATATACATGGTTACATTAGCTGTCACATCTACTCCACACATGGCCAATTGCAAGGAAACAAGGTAACTTGAATTGATGAATTGGAAAAGTTTGCTTTAAGTTTCTAGTTTCCTCTGTTGCGACAAAAGTTGGTATCCTGTCCCAACAAGTTGACGTAGTCTGTTCCCGAATGATAGTTTACAAAGAGTTTCATATAGTTCCTACCAATAGAACTGTTGCATGTGGGTAAAAATATGAACTAAAGGTCGATTCCGACGTAAAACGTTGTGAAAAATCCAAATCTAAGGTCTGAGGAAAAAGTAACTTTAAAAGCCCGAAAATTCAATTTTCATTTGCCGTTCTAATTAAGGTTCAAAGAGTTGTGACGTCAGATTATAAGAAATGGGCAGAAACGCATGCACGCAACCAGATTACACTAGTGTTGTCTCCATACGAGCTTTTCTCGGGACAGTTGATGTGACGTCATTAAACAAGATTTACCGGTATTTTCTAAATCGATTTATCTCATGATATAAAAGTCGTAGACGAAAAAGAAACATTCCCCTGTTCCTCATTTTTTTTGGAAGATGACTTTATTCGTCTTGTCATGTTTGCTTGTCAAAACTTTGTTCTTCGTCTCATTATTTACCGTACGCTTCATAGAAAGCTTTTCTAACGATGTGATATTTGGAAGAAGCGAGTTCTTGGATAGAGAGAAAACAGTAAACATCTTGCAGACGTATTGGTAAAAGGTTACGTAGGTAGCGTTCCTGTTAGCTAATTTTCTATTGATACAGTGGCGTAGCGTCCATGTAGGGCGTGTATGGCGGCCATACACTCGAAAATTCCACTCAAATAGCCTTGAATATTGACTGCGAATTATTATTGTATTCTTATTAGATAGATATTGTGATAGAAATTAGTGTCCGCCCTACACTTGGAGTTAGACCACGCTACGCCACTAATTGATATCTATTACATACCTAATTAAGGCGAAATCATCCTTACAACTTAGGTACATAACTGAATTTCTGTTAATGGTTAGACCATCTGTTAATGGTTAGACCAAGGCCACTACATCAATCCAGCTGTTTGGGTTTTAGGCCTGAATCACATTGCATTGGAAGCGTTAGTAGCTCAATGTGGAGCGATGTATGATGCCTCATTAAAATCCAAGCCTTTGAAAATGATAGAGATCTCTCTCACTGTCATATCGCTACTTTTGTCTCCTAGAGTGACCTTAGAGCGTGAAAGGTCTCTAGTCTCTACCTTTTTCATAGATTCGGATTTTCAGGAGGCATCGCGCGACTCTGCGCAACTAAAAGTAGTTTTTTTTTAAGGCTTTAATGGCAGGATTCTCACCTGGTGAGCTCGTCCACCCAACCGGGGGTTCATGTTGTACCTAGATGGTTGGACGTAAAGGAAAACTAAAATTGCCTTTGTCATTATTTTGATCAGGTTGTCCTCTATTCTCTAATCGGTTGATTCTGAGAATCTCTTTAATCTCTTTGCTCTGCTCTTGAGATTCAAGATTAAATTTTCTTAATTTATGACTATGTGTACCGTGGCATATAATATTCCGTCTCTCTCTCTCTCTCTCCTAGCACATCTCTTTATCATACTCACTACATCATACGACAAATTTATATTCTGCTTTTTTAAGTTTCATGTCTGACTTATTTTCATTTAGATTCAAATATTTTGATTATGATAATGTATTCGGAAGTTTAGTTTCTCTGTAAGCACACCCGGAAAAGTTTACTTTGCTTTCATATAACCTCTTTACAGCTTGTCACAGTTTGTGACATACTTTTTTTCGTTGCTTACGTTAAAAAATCCTCTAAAAAGTATCTTTTCGTTGACCTGTAAGTTGTGTTGGGACTTTGGGGGATATTATAGTAATATGCACCATATAAATTTGAATATGCACCAAGTGAAACTTTTTTGAATTTCAATTGGTTGGATGGTTGGCGACCTGGATGTTGATTACCATAGCACCCCTTCTCCAAAAGATCGCTGATTACTGTTTTCAGTTTTTCCAATAACATGAGTTGAAATGTGGTTTGTCTAGTTGCAATGTGGTTTGTCCTGCATTTTTAAAGAAATCAAGATGGTATTGATGAAAAAATAGCGCCACTGTAGACAACAGAATTACAGAATTTGCTATACCTACCTACTACATATATCTATCTCAGACTACAGTATAAAACAACCAAACATTTTGTTCTGCGAAATCAATGTTCTCTGCAAATCTGTGAGATATTCTGAGGTTATGTGTTCATCATGAATTACCTTCTTCATCAAATGATATTACATCACATTTTCCACCCCCTTTCATCACTACCTCCAATTGATTGAACTCTTCGGTCTAAGAGGGGCCCAAATAGGAAAATCGAGTTTTGAGTAAAACAACTTTGAAGTGTTTTGATTTCCATTGTAAAGTAGGTATTGGAAGGATTTGACAAAAACTCGTGTATCTTGATGAATCAAATTGATCCCAAGATCAAGGTAAACCTAGACCCTTGACAAATGGATTGTGCTTGAAGGCATAATAATTGGAAATTATATCAACGTGATTATTTTTTGACCAGATTCTCAACAACATTCCACTAGCCGTTATCACAAAAGAGTTGTTGCTGCTGTTGTTCTTGTTGTTGTTGCTGCTGCTGCACAAAATAGCACAAACACGGTGAAAGTGAAAGCTGCTACTACAGCAAAAGAGTTGTCCAGGTATTAGGGCGCGTCCCTTTTTCTATAGAAGCAAAAATCCGCCCCGGGCGGGAATCGAACCCGCGGCCTAGCGCTTACAAGGCAGACGCACTACCAACTAAGCTAACTAGGCTGGCTAACGTGATCTTTTTTTGAGCAGATTCTTAACAACATTCCACTAGCCGTTATCACAGAAGAGTTGTTGTTGTTGTTGTTGCTGCTGCTACACAAAAGAGCACAAACATGGTGTAAGCTGCTACTACAGCAACAACAAAAGAGTTGTCCAAGTATTAGGGCGCGTCCCTTTTTCTATAGAAGCGTTCAATTTCTCATACATCGCATCGCTCCCTTTCAAATCGTCATGTGGAAAATATTCTCCATTGATTTGGGTGAAAATTTCCTTGGGAAGCAATTTAAATTTGTATACTTTCTATACACATCTTGTCTATTTCGAACACCGAAAATGTATTTTTCTTCTCCTTGGCATTCAGACAAAATCCCATGATGTACTCAATTGAAAAAAAGTAAAAAATGCAATTTGTGTGTTTTCTCTTCGTTTTTTGCGTGGTGAAAATGCCACAAGCAGTTCCCCATATCTTCTTCGGAGTGTTATACTGTGACTGTAATAGTATACCTTTTTTTACATTACGTATATGTTAGAATGTTAGATACATACCTAATGTTCTTCTCTTCGTTTTTTGCGTGGTGAAAATGCCACAAGCAGTTCCCCATATCTTCTTCGGAGTGTTATACTGTGACTGTAATAGTATACCATGCTAACATTTTCTACATTACCTACGTATATGTTAGATACATACCTAATGTTCAGTACATAGGTAGTTCTAAGTACATACATCATCATGTTTCCTCAACTCATTATACATAACCTTATTTTTTTCTTCTTTATGGCACTCACATAATATTCCTTTTCATCATTCACTCCTTTTCATAGAATCTTCACGTGCTTCGTTCTGCTTTTGTGTCAATCAAGTGCGTAGTATTTCCGTGTTTCCCTTTGAAGATTTATTTGAAAAGTTTGAAGTTCAACTCCTTGTGCGATCACAACATAGTTTAGGTAAGTTCCGTACAAGGTCACAGAAAAAAGCTCTTACTATAAGGGGTTGCAGGTAGATTTCGTTTATTATTATTATTATTTTATTATTATTATTATTATTATTATTATTATTATTATTATTATTATTATTATTATTATTATTATTATTATTATTATTATTATTATTATTATTATTATTATTATTATTATTATTATTATTATTATTATTATTATTATTATTATTATTATTATTATTATTATTATTATTATTATTATTATTATTATTATTATTATTATTATTATTATTATTATTATTATTATTATTATTATTATTATTATTATTATTATTATTATTATTATTATTATTATTATTATTATTATTATTTCGGTTTATCTCCTTTACAGGGTGTTTCTATCCGGTTTATTCGCAGGCGTTGCCAATTCGAATAAGCCGTCACTGTGATTGGATCAGTTCAGGGTTTTCCGGATCAGGTTACATATGGACAGTATGACTGAGTGTTGCATCTTTGCGATTATAGATTTGTGTATATTTAGCTCTTGTAGGTGTTTGGCCATGGTTTTCGGTACAATTCCAGATGTTGACATGATGATTGGATGGATTTTGACTGTCTGTATGTTCCATTGTTCTTTGATTTCCTCCTTAAGGTCTTGGTATCTTCTTATTTTTTCGTTGTATGTTGTGAGGACGTTGTTGTTGTTTACTACTGAATAGTCGATTATGTGTGCTGTTCTTTCCTTCTTGCATATTACTACTGAGTCTGGTCTGTTGTGTCCGACTGTTCTGTCTGTGTAGATTGTTCTGTTCCAGTAGATCACATGGTCGTTGGTTTCTATGACAGGTTGTGGTTCATATTTCCAGTATGGCGTGTCTTTGTTGCTGGAGATGAGTTTGATTTCAAGTGCTTGGTGGAGTATTTTGCCCATATTGTCATGCCGTTTTGTGTAGTCGTTTTGGCTGAGCACTTGGCATCCTGCCATTAGATGTTGGATTGTTTCCGATTGTTGTCCGCACCATCTGCATTTGTCATCTTGTAGGTTGGGTTCTTTGATGATGTGTTTTCTGTGATTCTTGGTTGCCACTACCTGGTCTTGGATTGAGATGAAGAACCCTTCTGTTTCAGGGAAGAGTTTCCCTTCGGTTAGCCACTTGCACGACTGTTCTACGTCGACATGAGGGTGGTCTAGTTCGTTGGGATATCTTCCATGTAGAGACTTGGTCTTCCATTCATTGATTTTTCTTTGAAGTTGGTTAATCGGGATGTTGGTGATTGTGCTGGGCTGTTCTGATAAGTTTAGTGGAGTATAATTTTGGTCTGCTTGTGTGGCTACTCTGATCAGATCTGATTCTGTTTGCCCAAAACGGGACAAGCGACCTAAAACGTAAAAAAAACGGGATTTTGGATGAAAATATGGGACAAGCAGCTTTTTTAAACCTCCCCCCCCCTAGCCCTCACCCTGCAATTTTTGGAAGAAAAAAAACACTCAATTTTTAAAAATCAGCTGTTTTTTCTTCAGATTTATTAATGAAATTAGAAATTGAAAATTATTCACTTCTCATATTTTTGGAAAATTTTAATTTTCTCATTGAAAATTTTAATTTGTTACATTGGTAAAGATTAATTACCGGAGGAGATGGTGAAACTGGGGAAATACGGGATACGCGTGTCCCGTACGGGACATTTTGAAAAGTGCCCAAAATACGGGACGTCCCGGGAAATACGGGACGTCTGGCAACCCTAGTACCAATATAATACGCCTACCTAACGTACATAATATATAATGTAATATGTCGATCTAAGTAGGTATATAGTAGGTAGGTATCTTCTCATATTATATTACATTATACAATTTTATTCAAAGGAAAAACATATTCACGAGTTTGCATAGGAGGAGAAGGAGGAGGAAGAGGAGGAGGAGTAGGATAGGAGTTGCATAGGATAAGAAGGAAGAAAAGGAGGTTTAGGAGAAGGAGGTGGCGGATTAAGAGAGGGAGAAGGAAGAGAAGGAGTACGAATTTACGAAAAGACAGTAGGAGGAAGATTAGAATCAATAGATCAGTTGCGCTTACTTGGATGATGTTTCAAAGCCATAGAGCAGGAAAAATGAGGACCAACGCATTCCCTAGTTCCTCATTTTTTCTGCTCTTTGACTTTGAAACATCGCCCAAGTAAGCGCAACTGGTCTATTCTACTCGTCAGTAGGTAGTAGTTATCTATGTAGGTATTAGATAGAAAAGAAGAAAGCCAAGGTAACCTTTGCTTTCTACCATACGAGTACATAAGGCTTATTTATGAACCCTTTGGCAAGTCATTCCAAGCCAATATTCTCGTTCTTCAATCTTTCTCTCTCTCTCTCCCTCTCTCTCTTTCTCTTTTTCCCAACTAGTAACTAGCTCTTTCTCCTTTTTTCTCCATTTTCTCTCTTCTTCTCTCTCTTTCCCTTTCTGTTCCTTTTCTCTCTCTCTCTCCTCTTCTCTCTCTTTCTCACAATTTATTTCTCTATTTCGTCTACCATTGTCATGAGCTCATACGAGTACATAAGGCTTATTTATGAACCCTTTGGCAAGTCATTCCAAGCCAATATTCTCGTTCTTCTATCTTTCTCTCTCTCTCTATCTATCTCTCTCTCTGTCTCTTTTTCCCAACTAGTAACTAGCTCTTTCTCCTTTTTTCTCCGTTTTCTATCTTCTTCTCTCTCTTTCCCTTTCTGTTCCTTTTCTCTCTCTCTCTCACAATTTATTTCTCTATTTCGTCTACCATTGTCATGAGCTAATTTGATTGTTTTCTATTAATAATAATAATAATAATAATTTTTAGTTTATTCTTTCTTTACAATATTGAGTCTCCTGCATCCATCAAATCTAAACTTCTGAGTCTTCCCTCCTTGCACCAGGTAGCTGACAGCTAACCTTTTTGGTGTTTTTATTATTTTTTGGTGTTTTTATTATTTTTTTATTTGTTTAATTTACCCTAGTTTTAAGTTAGGGACTTGCTGTAATAATGGGTAGCCCCCGTGAATTGAAATAAAATTAAAAAAAAATTAAAATCAGAACTTACCCAATGATGTTATTATTTAATTTTTCACTCGGAAATGATCGGAACTTACCAAAACTTACCCAATGATGTTATTATGGTATTTTTCACTCGGAAATGTTCGGAACTTACCAAAACTTACCCAATGATGATATTACGGCATTTTCACTCGGAAATGGTCGGAACTTACTAAAACTAACCCAATGATGTTACTATGGCATTTTTCACATGGAAATTATCGGAAATTCCCAAATCTTACGCAATAATGTTACTATGGTATTTTAAACTCGGGAATGACCCAAACTTACTAAAACTTACATAATGATGTTACTATGGTATTTTTCCAGTCGGAAACGACCCGACGAACTTACTAAAACTTACCCAAATATATTTCTGTGGTGTTTTTCACTCGGAAATAACCCAAACTTACCAAACCTTACCAAATGATGTTACCATGCCTATTAATTTTGTACTTTGTTGCACTACGCTCATACGTCATATTATGCTAAGTTTCTGCAAAAAGTTATGAGATCCCCCCAAAAAATACCACTTCGTGGCAT
>NW_007380299.1:0-26743 GCF_000475195.1 Diaphorina citri | reverse complement strand
CTAACACGAAGAACAATCAAGTTGGAAGCGTAGCCAATGATATTTTATGTCTGTAATGAGAAATGACTGATTATGATTACTGATCACCGTGATAACAAAATCATAGAAGTGGCTAGGTAGATAATTAGGCAGGGTAGTGGTAGGGCCCGCTTAAGAGCTGGTTCCGGATGGTACCTAATACGAGTCCAAGTTATGTTTCAACTCTTCGCTTTGAAGATCATGGAGCGTTGACCCCAAGGTTATTTTCGACCATTTGGGCAAAAAAAAAAGTGTTAGATATCAGGAGAGAATCTCGTTCCAGACATTTCCTCGCTCAAGAGATAGGTCTAGCCCTCCAACTGTCTTATGTAGTAGCACCCAGTTATGACTTAGTATATCAATCCGAAAACTACATTTGTGACAAAATATTTGTCAAAGTTGCCAAAGGTCCACCAAGGCAGGTGATCACTTAGGCAAAGAGAGAAAGAAATCCACTTCGAGTCGTCCAACTCTAGCGGAGACTATACGAGACTACTTCAAACCATTGACATCCTGTCCTGGTGCGAACATCACACGACTTTGCATATACGAGGAGCAAACTCGTACTATGAACATTTTACCCTAAGTCAAAAATTCTCCTTCATTAAAGAGCTTGTACTTATTATACATATATTATCTAATTTGAGCGGAAGTCCTGCAATTAAACTGCTTGTTACTTAAAATAATACCCACATATTCAACATCTTGAATTTTATTCTCGATACAACAAACTTTGAGCGAAATTGTCCCTTCTAGAAAAACATATGTAGGTCTGGTATACAGTGGTATAAGTTCAAGGAGAAATGTTAAAAAAATTCCTCCTTCAAAGGGCCCCAAACATCTGTGCTCTTATGGAAACCTCGACACCGAAAGATTACTCCATTCCATTCTACTTTCCTTGTAAAGATAAGGAAAGTAAAACAGCACATACTATCAAGACTATGAGACTTTGACTGTATTTGATCTGTCCATATATTATGTACATACATATAACGGCCGTAATGTCCGGGCTGATATTATTTTTATTGCTCGTTTTATAGACCTACCGAGTCGTTTTATGTACAACATAAACAATGATTGGATATTGGTTCCGTCGTCGTGGGGCAGTCAATTGAAAACAATAACCACAATCGGGTACTCTTTATGTTGAGGAGTGTGTCCCTGTAAGATACATAATTTTACTTACAGGGACCACGGACTAAGTCCACTATTCGTTTTTGCTGTCTGTCAAATCAATCATTCAAATAAATAGACAAAAAAACCTTTGTCAATAGTGTCAATACTGCTTGCGAATATATGGTTTAAAGGAATTTTCAGTCCCATTTTCATATGGGCAGATTAGGAAGTATAAGTTCAATCCAGATTATATCAGGAGTTAGTTCAAACCTAAACCATTCTATTTTCCTTGTAAAGATAAGGAAAGTAAAACAGCACATACTATCAAGACTATGAGACTTTGACTGTATTTGATCTTTCCATATATTATGTACATACATATTATATATTGTGTTCCCATGAGGTTTTTTCCCTCCTCTTTCGCTACACAGTCTGGAAGACACGAGGTAAAAAGTCCAACAGGAGGCCAATTACAACTTGCCATTTACTGACCTCTGTAATCAGCACTTGTGTAATGAGTAAAATATTCGTTTAGCTCGATTCTATGTTTATCTCAAATCAGAGATAATCCATGAACTTATGGAGATTTGGCGTAGAATAGAATAGAATATATGTAGGTACCTTTTTTATCCTGCTCAAATGAGACTAAAAAGTCCCTTTTCCCCAGCAGTCTAACTACACGGTCCGTTTCCATTTTGACCGAACCTCAACCTTTACCTTTATGATTGTATGGAGAGGCCTTCCACACGCATTGGGTGTCTCAAATGTTCAAGATATACAAGGACCACTTTCTCCCAGTTTGGTCTGCTTTGGATCCTCGAGATGAGACCGAAGTGTTGGTGACTATTTGTCAAAGTGGTTTTTGGTTCATGTTACTTCCAAGTCGAACTCGATATTTCTTACGTGTAGACTTCTTGTTATAGAGGCTCCGTTCTCACTTGTGCGTTTCTAATGGTACTTAATATCAAATATTTATTTTTAAAGTTTACAAATTTTACAAAACATTTTCAATTTAAGGACTACTTGATATTATGTGCCCTTAACTCTCAGACGATACTGTAATAGAATAGAATAGAATAGAATATACATCATTTATACTGCTAGGATGAGACTAAAGAGTCCCTTTACCCCGCAGAATACGGAGTACGGACTTTATTGTACTAAATTCTACTAAATAAATGCGAATACCCTTCAACAGCAGGTATTGTCAAGGTTGTAATTTAGGAACTACTGTCCGGTGTGGCGTCCAATCCTTCAAGCCCCTTTATCCAAAAGGCCATCATTATTTGGCAGGTATCATTTAATCCTTTTCAAAAGTGTACTCACATGTTATCTTAATCTGATGGATCAATTTGTCACTCGCCCATTTAAATGTGGTAGCATTCAGTTTAAAGTGATTAGACTGGTCGGTTATCTAATCATGGTAGGCGCCTGTATACTGCTTTTAGCATTCTTTCCTTATCCTATTGAATGGTGCTTATTTGGGTGTTCTGTTGTAACATTTACAATATCTCTAACCGTTTAGTCAATCTTCTTAATCTTCATATTCTTCATGGTGTCTTCATTTGAACACTCGGATCGATTTGTATTGTGCTCGGACGTTTATCCCAAGATTGATTTGACAAAGAGCTGGTTGTATTTCTAGGAAGATGCTGCATAGATGTTTCCATCAGATATCTCACTTCTTTTCATGACAGGTTAAGAAGGGAGAATGCTTATTTAAGATAGAAGATTATTTTAAACAAACCAAAAATTAGAATCAAAATCGTCACTTGACAAACAGATGATCATTCTGAATCTGCTGAAATGGATATGGTCCACACACGTTATTCATAAATGAAATGCAATAACACGATTTACACGATTCAATTTCGGGGCAATGGTGCAATCCAGATGCAAGTTGTTCCCAAGTTGGATGGCATTTACGTTCTTCTGACCAATATGTTCTACATTGATACCGTCGATATTACATTGTGACCAGTGGTCACTGACCACATTGATGAATATGTCATCAGACAACATATGGATTATGGAATGTAAAAGCATATTAGCTCTCGAGACAGATAATATCGTCATTTGCTCATTTGTGTGTTGGACAATTATAATCGAAGTATTTCCAAACTCATTAACACACTTTTCAGCATGACCCGATGTGGAGGAGTTACATAGATGCATTCACCACAGTATGGAACACATTAGCAGTCTAGATTATTGAACCCGAAGTTCTACGTCTGCTAAAAGTTGGTCTTGCTCAAGAATTTGAGTTAAGAACTCTTGAGATCCTACAGGACATGTGAATAATCTCATGATTAAGGCCTTTTTCCGGCGGAACGACTTTACAATAATAAGAGTTTATGCGCCTAATAAAAAAAAGGCCTTTCCGAGGGCAAATTGCTGTACATAGTGTGTGCCCTTTTGTTTACCTACATGGATTTTTAGTTTCAGCACCGGCACATACTTTCAGAAACTACTCTCAATCCTGTTTAGCTAGTAGAACTTTCCGAGAACACATTCCGTCAGAACCGTCTTCTCACCAAAGTTGTCTGTTGTCTCTAATAACACTAAGAACTAACGTCTTGGTCAATGGTCAAGAGCATCTTGTGAATCATCTCACGCTGACCCACAAACTTTGAACTTCCACATTCAAAGATATATCATCAAAGCGGAGAGACCTCAAATGGTTCACTTGTTCTGGATTAGAAACCTCTCCGGGCGTGTGATATACTATTACTGACCAAAGCATGTGATATACTGATCAACCTCTCCATTGAGACTGTGACTAAACTTCGTTTGGATTCTCCGCTGGATTTCAACAACAGTGCCTCTATGGATTATGGAATGTAAAAGCATATTAGCTCTCGAGACAGATAATATAGTCATTTGCTCATTTGTGTGTTGGACAATTATAATCGATGTATTTCCAAACTCATTAACACACTTTTCAGCATGACCCGATGTGGAGGAGTTACATAGATGCATTCACCACAATATGGAACACATTAGCAGTCTAGATTATTGAACCCGAAGTTCTACGTCTGCTAAAAGTTGGTCTTGCTCAAGAGTTTGAGTTAAAAACTCTCGAGATCCTACAGGACATGTGAATCTCATGATCAAGGCCTTATTCCGGCGGAACGACTTTACAATAATAAGAGTTTATGCGCCTAATAAAAAAAAGGCCTTTCCGAGGGCAAATTGCTGTACATAGTGTGTGCCCTTTTGTTTACCTACATGGATTTTCAGTTTCAGCACCGGCACATACTTTCAGAAATAACTCTCAATCCTGTTTAGCTAGTAGAACTTTCCGAGAACACATTCCGTCAGAACCGTCTTCTCACCAAAGTTGTCTCTAATAACACTAAGAACCAATCTGCTGAAATGGATATGGTCCACACACGTTATTCATAAATGAAATGCAATAACACGATTTACACGATTCAATTTCGGGGCAATGGCGCAATCCAGATGCAAGTTGTTCCCAAGTTGGATGGCATTTATGTTCTGACCAATATGTTCTACATTGATATCGTCGATATTACATTGTGACCAGTGGTCACTGACCACATTGATGAATATGTCATCAGACAACATATGGATTATGGAATGTAAAAGCATATTAGCTCTCGAGACAGATAATATCGTCATTTGCTCATTTGTGTGTTGGACAATTATAATCGAAGTATTTCCAAACTCATTAACACACTTTTCAGCATGACCCGATGTGGAGGAGTTACATAGATGCATTCACCACAGTATGGAACACATTAGCAGTCTAGATTATTGAACCCGAAGTTCTACGTCTGCTAAAAGTTGGTCTTGCTCAAGAATTTGAGTTAAGAACTCTTGAGATCCTACAGGACATGTGAATAATCTCATGATTAAGGCCTTTTTCCGGCGGAACGACTTTACAATAATAAGAGTTTATGCGCCTAATAAAAAAAAGGCCTTTCCGAGGGCAAATTGCTGTACATAGTGTGTGCCCTTTTGTTTACCTACATGGATTTTTAGTTTCAGCACCGGCACATACTTTCAGAAACTACTCTCAATCCTGTTTAGCTAGTAGAACTTTCCGAGAACACATTCCGTCAGAACCGTCTTCTCACCAAAGTTGTCTGTTGTCTCTAATAACACTAAGAACTAACGTCTTGGTCAATGGTCAAGAGCATCTTGTGAATCATCTCACGCTGACCCACAAACTTTGAACTTCCACATTCAAAGATATATCATCAAAGCGGAGAGACCTCAAATGGTTCACTTGTTCTGGATTAGAAACCTCTCCGGGCGTGTGATATACTATTACTGACCAAAGCATGTGATATACTGATCAACCTCTCCATTGAGACTGTGACTAAACTTCGTTTGGATTCTCCGCTGGATTTCAACAACAGTGCCTCCTTGGCGCGAGATTCATTATTTTGGATCGTGATGAGTTCCCTATAGTTCAAGGTAGCACTTATTGGTGGATGATGCTTATTGCGTTAGCGTGATTGGTAATACTTTGGGTATTTTTTTATGGGTCATTTATTTCGATGATATTTGTTCTGTCCAGATATTGAATATTCATTTTATATTCGACCGTCGATTTCATCGGTCTGGTTTGAAAGTTTAACTCCTTTCACCAGAATATTTCTTGAACTTTGAAAATTTGTGAGATCAATCCGCTGACGTGAACCCTTGGATTACAAAATTTTGGGTAAAGGTTATGTGCGGCATCACAAATCAGGGTTGCCGATTTGGCTATATTTATTTTAGTATAAACCTGCACATTTCTATCCCACATAAGCAAGAAATGGTGAAAGATAAGAAGAAGATATTCCTCTTTTCAAGACAAAATCGACTTTGTAAAGATGTAATTCTAAATCTGAAGTTATCCTAGCACTTCTCGACAAAATATATCAATAAGAAGAAGAACGCGTTTTTTAAATCAATTGGTAATATACAAACATCGAAATTCCTTGCAATAAATCAGTCTAATGATTACATTTTCATGTTTGATTACATATTCTTAGGCATCAAGTTTTGTTTTTAGAGGTAGAACAGCATCTTTGTATTGACGATAAAATGTATTGTGATGTTTGTGCCATAAAAATATAAGTCATAAGCAGTGGCGTAGCGTGGTCTAAATTCAAGTGTAAGGCGTGTAGGGTACTAATTTCCATCATCCATGCTCTTCATGGATTGGCATAGACAAGTATAACTAGGTACCTACCTACCTTCCCAGTTCCACACTCGCCTTAGTATGCCTGATAATCCTGACTAGGAAAATTGTTCAACTATAAAAAAAAAAAAAAAGTTTTGGTGAGGGTTTTATATTTATCATGTATATATATAGTTTATTTTATTTTACTTTAAAAGATGAGCTGTTTCACCGTCGTCTTTTATTTCGTAGCGTTCGATGAAACAACTGCTACATTAAGATATGATAGATATATAGCTTTTTGGTTCCAGAGCGTTAATTAAAATTCATTATTCCATACAAAAGTTATTAATCGATTAATCCATATTAAAATTTAGCATACAAAAATTTACCCAGCAGTTTGATATTTAATTTTTGTTAAAATCATAATTATTACTAGGCACTTTCTTTTTGTAGTGTCTCCAGGAATACCCACCATTTGGGTCTGAAGAAGGATGCTCTACTGAAAGAACTTATTTTCAAACAGACAAAAAATAATGCCCAACTTGAAACACTTAAACACTACAGTCTCACAGCATGATAAATTATTCGTTTGATATTTAATGTTTCGTGCTTTGTCTATTACAATATGTGCATTGTGTGATGTTTGTGAGTACAAAATGTCCTGGTGCGAACATCACACGACTTTGCATATACGAGGAGCAAACTCGTACTATGAACATTTTACCCTAAGTCAAAAATTCTCCTTTATTAAAGAGCTTGTACTTATTATACATTATCTAATTTGAGCAGAAGTCCTGCAATTAAACTGCTTGTTACTTAAAATAATACCCATTTCAACATCTTGAATTTTATTCTCGATACAACAAACTTTGAGCGACATTGTCCCTTCTAGCAAAACATATGTATGTAGGTCTGGTATACAGTGGTATGTAAGTTCAAGGAGAAATGTTAAAAAAATTCCTCCTTCAAAGGGCCCCAAACATTCCGCACTTCTTATCAACTCATTATTATTTTATGACTTTAGTGATAATGGAATTAAATAGTTCCCAAGCATTTCAACGTAATGAGGCTTCTAATGGACGACTATGAAACGGAGATCTATGTAACATTCTAGCACACATGGGGTACAAACGAACGTGGACTTGCAAGCCGGAGGTTCCTGGTTCAATTCCAAGATGGGGCAAAATTTCAAAGGTTATTAGTTAATAGTTAGGTGGTGCATATAACCAAGAAGTTGACGAGCACCACTTGAATATAATAGATGGTAGATAGTTAATAGTTAGGTGTAGAAAAGGAATTTTGACTGTGTTAAGCATACTTAAATAACTGTAACAAATGTCATTCACCACACACGTTTTGATGCTCTGACCAGACCTAACAAATAATACACTTCGAAAATGTCCAAGACTTGATCTGGACACGAACTATCAACCTCCAGATCCAAAGCCTACTACGCTAACCACTGAAGTTGATGGAAACGGATAAGTTATTGATCGATTTCTACCGAATCAATAATGTCGAGAATTTATTGCCGTTTAATGTCACGAGGCAATAAATACCTGAGTAATCAATAAATATCAATACAGTAGAACCTCGATTATTTCAACCTCCATTATTTCAACTCTCTATTATTTCAACCCCAAAATTAGTTCAAAATGGGGTATTTATTAACCATTTTGTTTTTCTGTATCTAAATTTTGCCCCTTTTCCATTATTTTATACGGAATTTCAATTATTTCAACTTTCGATTATTTCAACTACCCTCGGTCCCAATTAGTTGAAATACTCGAGGTTCTACTGTAATAAACTCTAACCAACGCTATGACTAGAGCAGTGCAAAACTCTGACCAGCGCTATAAGTATAGTTCAACTTCAATAAGTACTTGGTCTAATTAGCATACTAAGCTCTTAATAGTCTTCGGATAATGTGCTTAGATTGCTTGGTGTGAATGTCAAACTTCAATGAAGTTCGGTACCTACGCTACTACATTATGTCTCCCAACTTGATGTTTCGAAACACCGTAAAGTGAGTACGCGATATTTGTGCAAATTTTCGGATCCACACGAGTGGAACTTGCGCAAAAATCGCGTACACACGCAACGATCTGTATAAAAGACCAGAAATATGTATTTAGTGAAACCGCATTCTTCTTACCTAGAGTACCTCAAAGTTATCTCGCCTCTACCCTGAGCAATTTAGAATAGATACCTTTAGAAGGGAAGAGTGGACGGGCAATGTGTGCATTGCTGAAACAGAAAAGGAAAAGAAGTTAAAATTAGGAAAGAATTTAAAGAAATTTACATACCTACATAGGTAAATAGGTACGCAAGACATCATACATAGATAGGAACTAGATCAAGCAAATCTAGCTGGACCAAAAATCTGGCAAATTTAAAACGAAAATTACAAAGAGGTATTAAGGTGTGTCCACACATAGTTCACCGGCCGTCGATCGACATCAAATGAACCGTCCACACTACCTCGATGAGAAAGAAGAGGACACGGAAAGAAAATGTCTCGACAACATAGATTTATCTCTTCGATCGACCATGTGTGGACACACCTTTAGAACGTGTTAGTGAAAACTGTACCAAAGTTCTGTGGCGCTGGCCAGATAATATAATTTGTGTCAGTCTGGTTCCAAATAAATTTGTGTCAGTCTGGTTCCAAATAAATTTGTGAGCAACAGCTCTCCGCTTTGCTGAGTTCTCCTTTGAAATAGCGTTAACACTTTAGGGCTTTAGGCCATAGAAGTCTAAGATGACCAGTCAGGGAAACTCTACAGTTCAAAGAATTTGAGAGATCAAACCGGTGAGGTGTTAAAACAATACGCCTTGACCATGTAGCCGTAACCTTACAAGTTCTGATGAAATTTTCTTGGTATTTGTCTGGCGGGAAATGTTTGACCGTTTATCCTGGGAACCCTTGCTTATCCCCGACCAACACATTCCAACATTCCTCATGGTCTGAGATAACATTCGGCAGTTAATCGCGAGATAATGAAAACACATTATGTTCTTAAATTCTTTCCATTGTTCCTCGGAAATAGCTTCATTTGTTCGTGTGCAATTGGAGGATCTTTGTATTGTTCTTATACACTCTTCCATGATGATCTAAGGAATATATATCTTCATTCCTGCAATTGATGTTCATTGTTCTTTGAATTTGAACTTGATGTTCTGCGGGAATGCGCCTTGCGCGGACCACCAAAGAAATGAAAAGTAAAATAGAAAAATCGTTTGAAATACCCAGCATGGAGGATTGCCTACTGGCAATGTTCTGATCGATTCAACCTGCTATTGAACGGTGTAATAGGCACCATTACGCAATACAATGGGTGTAACGTGTGTTGGGGGAACATGGTAATGTAGATCACGTGAAGAAAATGGACTTTGGAGGATTGCCTACTGGCAATGTTCTGATCGATTCAACCTGCTATTGAACGGTGTAATAGGCACCATTACGCAATACAATGGGTGTAACATGTTAGGGGAACATGGTAATGTAGATCACGTGAAGAAAATGGACTTTGTTGTGGAGGAAAGTGGTGCAATGTTGGCAACAAGTGTGAAAATGGACCCCTCCTCTAAAGGGGTGTGTCCAAACATAGTCGATGGACGAGGTCTCTACCTCTTTACTGCTGAAAGCTATCAGTGATGGTACTGAATGATAGGTATTGGTAGATAAGTTATTGTACAGGCCTAGACAAGAAGAATATCATAGCTTGCAAACCTGAGACAGTGGTTTCGTGCTTTTGGGTCTCATCAGCAGGGAGTAGTCCTAATACATTACCAGTTGTCTGATATAATAATAATCACTATACCAGATAATATTACAAAACTCTGGTATATGTAATATCAACACTATTGGGGAAGTAAACATCAAAATCATACATAGATAGGAACTAGATCAAGCAAATCTAGCTGGACCAAAAATCTGGCAACTTTAAAACGAAAATTACAAAGAGGTATTAAGGTGTGTCCACATATAGTTCACCGGCCGTCGATCGACATCAAATGAACCGTCCACACTACCTCGATGAGAAAGAAGAGGACACGGAAAGTAAATGTCTCGACAACATAGATTTATCTCTTCGATCGACCATGTGTGGACAAACCTTTAGAACGTGTTAGTGAAAACTGTACCATAGTTCTGTGGCGCTGGCCAGATAACATAATTTGTGTCAGTCTGGTTCCAAATAAATTTGTGAGCAACAGCTCTCCGCTTTGCTGAGTTCTCAGAACGTGTTAGTGAAAACTGTACCAAAGTTCTGTGGCGCTGGCCAGATAATATAATTTGTGTCAGTCTGGTTCCAAATAAATTTGTGAGCAACAGCTCTCCGCTTTGCTGAGTTCTTAGAACGTGTTAGTGAAAACTGTACCAAAGTTCTGTGGCGCTGGCCAGATAATATAATTTGTGTCAGTCTGGTTCCAAATAAATTTGTGTCAGTCTGGTTCCAAATAAATTTGTGAGCAACAGCTCTCCGCTTTGCTGAGTTCTCCTTTGAAATAGCGTTAACACTTTAGGGCTTTAGGCCATAGAAGTCTAAGATGACCAGTCAGGGAAACTCTACAGTTCAAAGAATTTGAGAGATCAAACCGGTGAGGTGTTAAAACAATACGCCTTGACCATGTAGCCGATCATACATAGATAGGAACTAGATCAAGCAAATCTAGCTGGACCAAAAATCTGGCAACTTTAAAACGAAAATTACAAAGAGGTATTAACCTTACAAGTTCTGATGAAATTTTCTTGGTATTTGTCTGGCGGGAAATGTTTGACCGTTTATCCTGGGAACCCTTGCTTATCCCCGACCAACACATTCCAACATTCCTCATGGTCTGAGATAACATTCGGCAGTTAATCGCGGGATAATGGAAACACATTATGTTCTTAAATTCTTTCCATTGTTCTACATTCCTCATGGTCTGAGATAACATTCGGCAGTTAATCGCGGGATAATGGAAACACATTATGTTCTTAAATTCTTTCCATTGTTCTTTGGAAATAGCTTCATTTGTTCGTGTGCAATTGGAGGATCTTTGTATTGTTCTTATACACTCTTCCATGATGATCTAAGGAATATATATCTTCATTCCTGCAATTGATGTTCATTGTTCTTCGAGTTTGAACTTGATGTTCTGCGGGAATGTGCCTTGCGCGGACCACCAAAGACCGTTTATCCTGGGAACCCTTGCTTATCCCCGACCAACACATTCCAACATTCCTCATGGTCTGAGATAACATTCGGCAGTTAATCGCGAGATAATGAAAACACATTATGTTCTTAAATTCTTTCCATTGTTCCTCGGAAATAGCTTCATTTGTTCGTGTGCAATTGGAGGATCTTTGTATTGTTCTTATACACTCTTCCATGATGATCTAAGGTCTAAGGAATATATATCTTCATTCCTGCAATTGATGTTCATTGTTCTTTGAATTTGAACTTGATGTTCTGCGGGAATGCGCCTTGCGCGGACCACCAAAGTTCCAGTACGGGTATGAAGAGTGGAAAGCCCGTTTTTAGCGCTCTATCAACGCCCAAGGAAACTACTTTGAGGGATCAAATATGTAGAAATCTGAACAAAGGTGACCAAAACAATTAGGCCCGTCGCACATTAAAAGCGTAGTCAAGCGACTTTTAGTAGCGCGTCGCGCGTGGTTCACTGAAAAACCAAACCTATGAAAATGAGCCAGTCTTTGTCGTCTGTCACTCTGTCTGTACAAATCTGAACAAAGGTGACCAAAACAATTAGGCCCGTCGCACATTAAAAGCGTAGTCAAGCGACTTTTAGTAGCGCGTCGCGCGTGGTTGACTGAAAAACCAAACCTATGAAAATGAGCTAGTCTCTAAGTTCGGTTTTTAGCCCATCCTTCCTTTATTATTACGATAATAATAAAAAAAAGGTATAGTGGACGGGCTATTGTATTCGCTTCGGTGTCGTCTGTCACTCTGTCTGTCCATAAAGAACCATAAAGCCAAAAAAACACTCTTGGGTTTCAACAAGCTGGGTCTCAGACATTCACTGCTCTGTTTATCACGCTTATCTCTACCGGCTTGGCACCACTTCCGTATGTCGGGTCCGGGTCTCCAGAATGTGCATGCTGTTGGGATATCACTGTTTGCTGTTGGGATATCACTCGGGATTTGATTTATCACGCAGCAGATGAGGAATATAATCATCAACAGATTTGATTTATCTCTCAGGAGATGAGAAATATATAATCGATGAAACCTACGTAACAATTTAAACCTATGGGAAAATGACGCATGAGCTTTCTGATAAAAATATTGTACCCATTAGAACATGGAAAGTATGGAAACATACTAGTACCTCATCAAATGATATGAAACTTACGTCTGGGAAAATAAATGAGCGACCTGATAAAAGATGAAGATAATGAAAGCCTGGTTCAGAACTACGATTTTCTTTATGATCAGATTGCACGATGAATCGTACATAAAATAAATGAAACCTATAGAGCCTGATATGGCCTTTCGCCAGAACTGAATGAAGCTTCACAAAGTTACCGAGTCTTCCATATTGTTTTTTTTTTTCCAAGAGGTTTGATAGAAGGGACTGTAACTGCTATAGGGTCTTATCGTCCCGAAATCGAAGAGAGAAGGAAGACACGATAGGAGAAAGCCAGCCGTTCCGAGAATGAACCATATCTCTTCAGGATAAAATCTACCCCGGGTGGAAAACGAACCCGCAACCGAGCGCTTACAAGGCAGACGTGCTATCAACCAAGCTAACTAGGCTAGCTTTGATGATATAATAGAATCATACCCAACCAGCCTAGTTAGCTCGATGGGTAGAGCATCTGCCTTGTAAGCGCTAGGTCGGGGGTTCGATTCCCGCCCGGGGCGGATTTTATCCTGAAGGGATAAGGTACGTTCTGGCTTCTCCTATCCTGCCTTCCTCCTCTTCGATTTCGGGGCGATAAGACCCTAGCAGTTACAGTTCCCTCTATTTAGAAGTTACACTGCCTTCTGTCAAGTTATTAACAGCTCTAGGTGGTTTGTTCGCGGTATCCGCGGCTTGTTCGCGGTATCCGCGGTTTATTCGCGGTATCCGCGGTTGGTTCGCGGTATCCGCGGTTGGTTCGCGGTATCCGCGGTCAGTTCGCGGTATCCGCGGTCAGATCGCGGTATCCGCGGTTAGTTCGCGGTATCCGCGGTTTTTTTTTATTTTATAAGATGAGTGTTCCACCGCCGTTTTTATTTCGTAGCAATGAAACAACTGCTACATTAGACGCATGTGGTGTGTGTCGTAGCATGCCCATCCCGTAGTATGCCTCTCATCAGATGGGCGAGAAGAGACACAATACTTCCCATTTAGGTGCTAGGTCAACACAATTAGGTTGTCAACATTAGGTTGTCTCACGGACAAAAGATACCAAGAGAATTTGACCAGAAGATATTGAGAGGGGTATAAGAAGGGAGAATGCTTATTTAAGATAGAAGATTATTTTAAACAAACCAAAAATTAGAATCAAAATCGTCACTTGACAAACAGATGATCATTCTGAATCTGCTGAAATGGATATGGTCCACACACGTTATTCATAAATGAAATGCAATAACACGATTTACACGATTCAATTTCGGGGCAATGGTGCAATCCAGATGCAAGTTGTTCCCAAGTTGGATGGCATTTACGTTCTTCTGACCAATATGTTCTACATTGATACCGTCGATATTACATTGTGACCAGTGGTCACTGACCACATTGATGAATATGTCATCAGACAACATATGGATTATGGAATGTAAAAGCATATTAGCTCTCGAGACAGATAATATAGTCATTTGCTCATTTGTGTGTTGGACAATTATAATCGAAGTATTTCCAAACTCATTAACACACTTTTCAGCATGACCCGATGTGGAGGAGTTACATAGATGCATTCACCACAGTATGGAACACATTAGCAGTCTAGATTATTGAACCCGAAGTTCTACGTCTGCTAAAAGTTGGTCTTGCTCAAGAATTTGAGTTAAGAACTCTTGAGATCCTACAGGACATGTGAATAATCTCATGATTAAGGCCTTTTTCCGGCGGAACGACTTTACAATAATAAGAGTTTATGCGCCTAATAAAAAAAAGGCCCTTCCGAGGGCAAATTGCTGTACATAGTGTGTGCCCTTTTGTTTACCTACATGGATTTTTAGTTTCAGCACCGGCAACAGGACATGATGTGAATCTCATGATTAAGGCCTTTTTCCGGCGGAACGACTTTACAATAATAAGAGTTTATGCGCCTAATAAAAAAAGGCCTTTCCGAGGGCAAATTGCTGTACATAGTGTGTGCCCTTTTGTTTACCTACATGGATTTTTAGTTTCAGCGCCGGCGCATACTTTCAGAAACTACTCTCAATCCTGTTTAGCTAGTAGAACTTTCCGAGAACACATTCCGTCAGAACCGTCTTCTCACCAAAGTTGTCTGTTGTCTCTAATAACACTGTAACCCGTTGAAATATTTGCAATCTAAAATCGAGTGCAAATTTTTGTCGATGATGGGATTCGAACCCGGGACCTTCTACATGGCAAGCAAGCGCGTTACCACTGGATAAATCGAGTGCAAATTTTTGTCGATGATGGGATTCGAACCCGGGACCTTCTGCATGGCAAGCAAGCGCGTTACCACTGGACCAACCGTTAGTTCGCGGTATCCGCGGTTTGGTCGAGGTATACGGAAAAAATGAGATTTTAGCCCGTCCTTCCTTTATTATTACGATATTAATAAAAAAAGGTAGAGTGGACGGGCTATTGGGTATCCGCGGTTAGTTCGCGGTATCCCGCGGTTAGTTCGCGGTGTGTTCGCGGTATCCTTACGATAGTAATAAAAAAAGGTATAGTGGACGACGGGCTATTGTATTCGCTTCGGTGTCGTCGGTCAGTCTGTCACTCTGTCTGTCCTCATAGAAGGACTTATCCAAACCTGGTCGACCTATATATCAAATTAAAGGTCTTTTTACCAGGAACACGAAAATGGTGGTGCAAATTTTGTCCAGAGAACCAAAAAGCAAAAAAAAAAACTGGTTTTTGGTCGAAATTATCGACTGAAGTGTTATCTAAAACTTTCTCGCTTTGAGTTCATAGGTTTTCTTGGCTTTTTGTTTTCTGTACAAAATTTGCATTACCACTTTCGTGTTCCTGGTAAAAAGACCTTTAATTTGATATATAGGTTGACCAGATTTGGATATGTCCTTTGCCACTTTCGTGTTCCTGGTAAAAAGACCTTTAATTTGATATATAGGTCGACCAGATTTGGATAAGTCCTTTTATGGGAACAGACACACAGATAGACACCGAAGCGAATACAATAGTCCGTCCCTATACCTTTTATTATTACTATTGTAATTAAACAAAGGAAGGACGAGAAAAAAAGAAAGCACTCGTGAGTGATTAGACAGTCAAATTAAAAGTACCTCTACTACTCGTAGATACAATAATTCCATTCCCAATACAAACGTTTCCCGCTCAGTACCATGCTTCATAATTTCCACGACTTGAAATGCAAGAGGGAAAACTCTCCGGGAAATCAATACACGAGGGTTAGAACACAGAGAGGGGTTCCACAAGCTGAACATCCCCCGACCCCAACCCTCACCCCCAACACACCCCCGACCCTCACCCCCAACACATCTCCAACCCTCACCCCCAACACATCCCCAACCCTCACCCCCAGCACATACACCCTGTTGCTTTTCTCAGAGAACTTGTCTGCAAACTCGTACAACTCCGGCTAGGATGATACTTTTTTTACTCCCTTTATTACCTTTTTTCTCTCCTATCAGTTTTTCCCTCGTCTTTTTCATCTCATTAATTTCATTCCCACCTTCCCTTTATCTCTCGCTCTATCCCATACCTCTATCCCAACTTCCCGCGTCCCTTTATCCCTCGAGAATACGTATACGGGATATTTTTCCTTCCTTGCTCCCCGCGACGCGACGAATACCTTGTTTAAACTGCCCGTATGAGACTCGAAATTCCCCTTTCCCCACAGCAATCAGTGTAATAAGTGTACGTTTATCCTTTGTACCCTGTTGTGTAACATAATTTTAATGAGGCGAAGGTATTCGCGTTTCCCCCTTGTTTTGCCCTCGAGAATACGTATACGGGATATTTTCCCTTCCTTGCTCCCCGCGACGCGACGAATACCTTGTTTAAACTGCCCGTATGAGACTCCAAATTCCCCTTTCCCCACAGCAATCAGTGTAATAAGTGTACGTTTATCCTTTGTACCCTGTTGTTTAACATAATTTTAATGAGGCGAAGGTATCCGCGTTTCCCCCTTGTTTTTTTTTCTGCAATTTTCCTTTGTTTCGCTGTTTCGTGTCCTTTGAACATCTAAACGGGCGGCGAAACGTTTTCCCTTGTTGTAGAACGCTAGGCGAACGATTGTTTTGATGTTTTTGAACGACAAGAGTATTATTATTACCATTATTCTTACTTCTTTTTTCATTTTCTAGCTCCTCCCTTGTTGTAGAACGCTAGGCGAACGATTGTTTTGATGTTTTTGAACGACAAGAGTATTATTATTACCATTATTCTTACTTCTTTTTTTCATTTTCTAGCTCCTCCATCTTTTTACTTTCATTTTTATTTTTCTACCTCCTCTGCCTTTTTACTTTTCTTACTTTCCCACCTTCTTCCAATCGACCTTTCTTTTCTTTCAAGAGATTCTCATTATCCGTCTCTCTTCTCACCCACTTTCTCTTTCACGTCTTGCTCAATAGTTTCTATCCCCTTTTGCCTCTGGTCGCGGGGTTCTTCGTGTTGTATTTGAAGAATGAACTTTGTTCTCATCTACCATGATCTTATCCCCTTTTGCCTCTGGTCGCGGGGTTCTTCGTGTTGTATTTGAAGAATGAACTTTGTTCTCATCTACCATGATCTTTATGCTCTTATGCTCTTTTACCAACGACGTTTTTGAACGAGTAAAATTTCTACTGGATTGGAGTTTTTGAAGTTGTGCAGTTGTGCCTATTTATTGATTTTTACCGACTTCTATTAATAGTACCGTCACAACTATGTACGTGCTTGCATTCATTTGGACTTATCTCAGGGCTCTGACGCTCCGTCTATCTTGATAAACGCTGGTAGATTTGATGACAATGGGACAATAGGTCAAACTAAGCATCGAACATATGATAAGACATTTATTAGCTTTGTTGTAGAAACGTGTACAGGAGATAGGAATAAGAAAACAGATGTAAGTTGCGTTACCTGGAAAATCCCATCACGGATAACACATTTGTTCCTTTTCCTTTCATTTGGACTTATCTCAGGGCTCTGACGCTCCGTCTATCTTGATAAGCGCTGGTAGATTTGATGACAATAGGTCAAACTAAGCATCGAACATATGATAAGACATTTATTAGCTTTGTTGTAGAAATGTGTACAAGAGATAGGAATAAGCAAACAGGTGTAAGTTGCGTTACCTGGAAAATCCCATCACGGATAACACATTTTTTCCTTTTCCAGTTGAGATGTTAATTTGGACTTATCTCAGGGCTCTGACGCTCCGTCTATCTTGATAAGCGCTGGTAGATTTGATGACAATAGGTCAAACTAAGCATCAAACACATGATAAGACATTTATTAGCTTTGTTGTAGAAATGTGTACAGGAGATAGGAATAAGCAAACAGGTGTAAGTTGCGTTACCTACCTGGAAAATCCCATCACGGATCCATTTGTTCCTTTTTCAGTTGAGATGTAATATTTCTTCCGACAGTTTAGGTTATGTTTGAAACTATTTGCATGGAAATGCATCATGTACGTGTGCAAGTTTCAGTACTTTTTGTAACGAGAAAACATTTGTGTTCTATGTTCACAGCACAGAGCAGTTTATCTCCGTCCTCCACTCATGACTCAGATCGCAAACCTCTGGATGATGGCAGTCCTATACATGAGATCACACGTCAGCCAATAGGAAGCATTCGTGAAGAATCAGAAGACCATGGTGATGGAGACCATGATAAAATCGAAATCCGTGAGAATAACAACAACATTCCTAATGAGAGCGGAGAAAGAAAATCCTCCCTCCATTGTGTCGGCGTGGAAGCAACAGCAGTCCGACAACTGGCGGCCTCTACCGGAACGGTGGCAATACTGGGAACAACAGCTAAACCCCCCATGAAGAAATCTGCCAGTGGAAACTTGATAGAAGACGAGAATGCAGAGAATGCTGATATTGTGGAAGTTGTTATCGAACACAATAATATCATACAATCAAACTCGGGAACCCTCCATCAGACGATAGAAGCAATTGCCCAAGAAGTCCGAACGGATCTCATACAGAATGGCGTTCAAAAGATCTCCAAAGATGAAACTACAAAAGTAGAGAACACTGCTGAGAATGAGAAAACAGTAAACAACAACACAATCTTTGTAGATGAAAACTTGAACAGTACAGATCAGAATGCAGTAGATCAACCTAACCTGAATAAAGAGAACTATAATGCACATATCACTTCCGAGCTTACTAACAAAGTGACAGAAGCTATAAGCATATCTGAACAAAACCATATAAGCAATGTAAATATAGCTCCAAGCAATATAGATAATCAAATTTCACAAACCCAAGAAGTAGTTACCAACAAATTAGAATCTAAATTACCAGAAAGCAATATAGCGAATTATGATAGTACCGTAAAAGCGCCTAGTTTAGAAGAAAAGCCTAGTTCAGAAGAAGTTATAGTTGACAATATGGACCAAAGTAATACTAATATTATTCCTGAAACACGGACCAATAACAATAATGTAATAGATAAACAATCAAAGGTTCCTCTTGCAAAGCATTTTAAACAAGAAGTAAATACCTCTGAGGTAGTCAAACAAAAATCTAAAAGTTCTAAAGAATCTAGTTTAGAAAAAGAAATTACTGTGAGAATGGGAGGGAAAGGTGGCATTGACCGAAGGAAGAGAGCTCTAAGTTTTACCTTGACGATGTAATTTTTTGACCTTTCATAATAACTCTCCAATGGAAAGTCCGATTTTGATGACACTAGGCAAATACTCGTATTGTCTGGGAGCTAGAGATGTAAATTTTCCCTCATAAGGTGCAACATTTTCGATAAGTAGGTTTGATGTGGAAAGGTCAGTAAACACAGAAACTGAAGGTCCTAGTTGCCAAATTAGTCTGAGAGCTCTAAGGGTTAAGTGGTAGAGAATGCCTCCAATGTTATTCTCGCCTAGTGGTTTACTATCCAGTCAATAATTGAAGTTACGTGAATATTTATCCAGTATGAACTTTTCCAGGTCACATAATTATAATTATTATTACCCTTAAAGGGGGGAAAATGGAATGTACTATAAATCCAAATATGTATTCTAAAACCGTCTTGATATTTCAGGTGAAGCAAGGGTCTTCGACCACGGTACCAAGTGACAGTGACTTCTCAGAGACCTCAGTGACTAGTCAGGATCCTCTCAGATCCTCCACTGATTTAGAAACCCAGGTGCAACGCGTTGAGGACCCAGTGGCGCGGAACTTCCATACAGGTGGGTGATGTAGCCTAGTGGATACTTCAGTACCTCTTTTCCACCACCTACCAGTATAATAGACTAATAGAGTATACCTTGTTTATACGGCTGGGCTGATTGAGAAGCTGACGAAAAACGCCGACCCCGTCCGTACACCGGAAAAGGCAAAGAGAAAGAAGAAGACTCTGTTTATACTGCCAGGAATGAGACTGAAAAGTCCCTTTACTCCCGCAGTCTGAACAAGGTCTTATGTATTTGGTACAAAGTAGGTGTTCATTTTATATATATAAAAAAAAACCTTGCTTAAATTTAATGGCACGGAAATGAAGCACGATAACGATAGACCACATATGATGGTATTTTGGAGCAAACATTAGGTACCTAAAATACCCGGGAAATGAAAGTTCAACTTAAGGAAAGTCTTAAATGCACTTTTGGAGCTTTGATAGAGGAAACTGGAACTGCTAAGGTCTTATCGTTCCGAAAGCGAAGAGAGCAGGAAGACAGGATAGGAGAAAGTTAGCCGTTCCAAGAACGGAGCTTATCTATTTAGTATAAAATCCGCCCCTGCACGGCGGGAACTGAACACATTACCTAGCTCTTGGAGACACGCTATTTTCTCAGAGACCTCAGTGACCAGTCAGGATCCTCTCAGATCCTCCACTGATTTAGAAACCCAGGTGCAACGCGTTGAGGACCCAGTGGTGCGGAACTTCCATTCAGGTGGGTGATGTAGCTTTCCTAGTGGATACTTCAGTACCTATTTTCCACCACTTACCAGTATAATAGAGTATACCTTGTTTATACGGCTGGGCTGATTGAGAAGCTGACGAAAAAGTTAGCCGTTCCGAGAACGAAGCTTATCTATTTAGTATAAAATCCGCCCCTGCACGGCGGGAACTGAACACATTACCTAGCTCTTGGAGACACGCTATCCTTTAGTGGAAACCTAACGCAATCTCATTCTCCTTTCCCTTTCAGGCAAGCGTATGTCCCTGGACAGTAACCTGAGGCAGGTTCGCCCTTATAGACCGCCCCTGAGGAGTGTCATGTCAGAACGGGATGATGGGGAGGATGAGAGTCCGGACGAAATATGGCGCATGCTTACCCAGGTAACTATAAAATATGGCGCATTCTTACCCAGGTAACTATAAAATATGGCGATGCTTACCCAGGTAACTGGGTACCGAAACCGAATAAAACCCTAATAGCCTTTTTAAAAGAGGTTTGATACAGGCAACTGTAACAACAGAGGTCTTATCCCTCCAAAATTGAAGGGAGAAGGAAGACAGGGTATCTCCTATCTTGTCTTCCAGCCATAGAAAAATAGAATTGACCAACCGTTCCGAGAACGAACCTTATCTGTTTAGGACAAAGTCCGCCCCGGGCGGAAATTGAACATTGAACCCGCGACCTGGTGCTTACGAGGCAGGCGCGCTACCCTCTCAGGCTGGCTTTGTAGCCCTTGAAAATTGATATACATTTTTAACCGAAGAAACGTTGCGCTTGGTTAATTTCCGGATGGGAGACCTGGGCTGCTGGCTTTTCCCGTCCTCATTCAGACTGGGTTTAGGTGAGTAAGCGGGTAGCGAGGGAATGGGTGTAGTGAACGTAGTATTGCCGCTGGCTAGTGTTCATCTTAACAATTCGTCAACGGGCAACTATTGTAACACACTTTCGGCAACTATTGAAAACTTGCCCTTATATGGTGAGGTAGGTAGGTACTTGGAATATTTGGATGAAACTGGTTTGGCATTAGAAGAATCTCGGTCAAAATTCTGTCTTTGTTCCGTTTTACTCACATGTTTTTGTCAGATCTACTTTTTTACTTTACTTATCCTAATGGTTTAAGAGTTTTCTCTCTCCCAATATATTGAACTGTTATTGTTCTTAATTAATGAATTCGTTAATTTATTTGTTGTTGGCACTTGGCAGTGATTGAAACAAGACATCTTGAACATTTCAATACCCCATGTGCGTCATAGGGGCCATCGTTAACCCATTAATCACCACTGACGGTTAACCCATTAATCACCGCTGACGTCGCATTAGGGGCACGGTTGGTCCAGCATTAACATTGATAAACATTAGACAATACTAATACATAAGTAAAATTGATAAACATTGGGCAATACATTTCAAACTGTCACCATTTCACCACTCTGTCAGATATTTTGACACATATTTTGGACAGTCTCGTGATGAGAGCACTGAATGTGTACAACATATTCTCCATCGTCTGTCTGGCGATATGTTTGGAATGCCTAATCTAAATCTCGTTCAACTCGGGAATAAATAACACTAACAGTATTAGCAATAACACTAGCAGTACGCTGACAACAGTAGCTATGTAGCATACGGCAGGGCTCTTAATTAGAGCCTATTGTTCTTCTTCCTCTTCCCAGGTCTCGGTTGATTTGTGAATATTTATTCAGGGCTGGGAACATTTTTTTCAGGGCTTTAGATAGTCATCGCCCCCTTTATCGCTCCTTTTATTGATCGCCCCCCATATCGCCCCCTAAGGCTTCATCGCCCCCATGAAAATCTCCATCGCCCCCAAGGGGGCGATATCGCCCAGGTTGGGAAACACTGATCTACACCACTTGGCTTTATTAGGGACCGGTTTCGTCTTACGGGATTGTGAGCTATTGAATTCCGAATTTACACTAAAATACAAAAGCTGACGATGCCGTGAGGAAAAACCGTTCCTTAATAAAGCCAAGTAAGTGACGTAGATAAAGTTACCATTCCTCCTTTACACTCAGAGTGACTCGATGTCTGAATCTCTATCTTCAGCGGCGACCAAAATTCAGGCAGGGGTCCGAGGTTACCTTACTCGGAAACAGGTGAGAACAGAGGGGGAGGGATAGGTGGTATTGACCGAAGGAAGAGAGCTCTAAGTTTTACCTTGACGATGTAATTTTTTGACCTTTCATAATAACTCTCAAATGGTAAGTCCGATTTCGATGACACTAGGCAAATATTGTCTGGGAGCTAGAGATGTAAATTTTCCCTCATAAGGTACAACATTTTCGATAAGTAGGTTTGATGTGGAAAGGTCAGCAAACACAGAAACTGAAGGTCTTAGTTGCCAAATTAGTCTGAGAGCTCGAAGGGTTAGGTGGTAGAGAATGCCTCCGGTGTTATTCTCGCCTAGTGGTTTACTAATTATAATTATTATTACCCATAAAGGGGGAAAAAGAGGCATGGGAGCTTTATCTACTCCCCTTGGCTTTATTAGGGACCGGTTTCGTCTTACGGGATTGTGAGCTTTTGAATTACGAATTTACACTAAAATACAAAAGCTGACGATACCGTAAGGAAAAACCGGTCCTTAATAAAGCCAAGTAAGTGACGTAGATAAAGTTACCATTCCTCCTTTCCTGTTGATATAAGGAGCTTCACAAAGTTACTGATCCTTCAATAGATTGTCTAGACTCTTGGGTTAGGTGTACGGTTCTACAAGATCGAACTCACCAACTCAAAACTCCGTTTCATGTTAATGTAGGCCGGAGCCTTCAATAGATTGTCTAGGCTCTTGGGTTAGGTGTACGGTTCTACAAGATCGAACTCACCAACTCAAAACTCCATTTCATGTTAATATAGGCCGGGGGACGCTTCGAACTCTTGGCGTTCGCGCGCCTCCCGGCAAGCTTGATTCAATTATTCTCCCGAAAAAGGGCATTTTAAAGGTTCAATGACGTTAAGCGCCTTTAAAATATCTTTCCCTTCAGAAGGCAAAGCCCAAATCTCACGCCTGAACTACTATCAAAACGACGCGACGCGATGTTGAAATAGTGCCACCATAATAATCAGCCCAAGTGCCTGACAAAGCGTTGTAAATATGTAATGTGCCCAGCACAACCTTGCTCTGATAAGGCTTTTATTATCTAAATAGAATCTAAACTATTGTAAAACCAAAGCCTTGGGCTCATAAAGCTTTCGTGTCTGAATTATTGACTGAATAAATTTTTTCACATAAAGCTAAATCAAAATTTTGAAGGTGTACCTTCAAAATCAAGCCCCCCCAAAAATTTAGGCAAGAACCGCCTATGAGGCTTTTATTATCTAAACTATTGTAAAACCAAAGCCTTGGGCTCATAAAGCTTTCGTGTCTGAATTATTGACTGAATAAAGTTGTAAAAAGGAGGGCTGAGAGGTTGGGGAGGTCATTAGGTTATTGGGAAACGCTGTCTGCCGCAGACAAGGTTCGTTCTCGGAACGGTCGTTTTTTTCACTTCTGTTTACAGATAAACCAGAACTAACGAGGGCCAGTCTAGTTAGCTTGGTTGGTAGCTGGTCTGCCTTGTAAGCTCTAGGCCGTGGGTTCGATTCCCACCCGGGGCGGATTTTATCCTGAAGGGATAATGTTCGTTCTCGGAACGGATGGCTTTCTCCTATCCTGTCTTCCTTCTCTCTTCAAGACCTTAGCAGTTACAGTTCCCTCTGTCAAACCTCTTGAATTGTTAAAAAAATCTACGGGTAGGTAGGTACTAAAAGTCAAAATTCACCAAATAACGCGTCTTAAGACATCAGCAAAACTACTTAAAGTTGAAAACTGAAATTAATTTCCGTTTAATTTAATGATTTTAATGAAATTCATTTCCGTTCCAGAACGATATTGAAGGTCAGGGAAGTTTCGACGGGGCCGACCTGCCGCCTCCGGATCTAGAACGGCTGGGTTCCATTCACGAAGACGACCCCCTACGTGGCCCCCCTGACGAGGTACCAGATTTCGACACGGATCCAGATTTCCACGTCCCCCCTGCTAGCACTCAGAGTGACTCGATGTCTGAATCTCTATCTTCAGCGGCGACCAAAATTCAGGCAGGGGTCCGAGGTTACCTTACTCGGAAACAGGTGAGAACAGAGGGGGAGGGATAGGTGGTATTGACCGAAGGAAGAGAGCTCTAAGTTTTACCTTGACGATGTAATTTTTTGACCTTTCATAATAACTCTCAAATGGTAAGTCCGATTTCGAGGGCTGAGAGGTTGGTGAGTTCATTAGGTTATTGGGAAACGCTGTCTGCCGCAGACAAGGTTCGTTCTCGGAACGGTTGTTTTTTTCACTTCTGTTTACAGATAAACCAGAACTAACGAGGGCCAGCCTAGTTAGCTTGGTTGGGAGCGGGTCTGCCTTGTAAGCTCTAGGCCGTGGGTTCGATTCCCACCCGGGGCGGATTTTATCCTGAAGGGATAATGTTCGTTCTCGGAACGGATGGCTTTCTCCTATCCTGTCTTCCTTCTCTCTTCAAGACCTTAGCAGTTACAGTTCCCTCTGTCAAACCTCTTGAATTGTTAAAAAAATATACGAGTAGGCGAACCAACCGCGGATACCGCGAATAAACCGCGGATACCGCGAACTAACCGCGGATACCGCGAACTAACTCTCTTTCGCTATCCTGTCTTCCTTCTCTCTTCAAGACCTTAGCAGTTACAGTTCCCTCTGTCAAACCTCTTGAATTGTTAAAAGTAAAACGTGATAACGAAATTGCGCCATTAAAGTTTTACTACTAAGTTTACGCAATTCGCAAAGGCCTTTGAACCTCCGAAAGCGCAAGGCCCGACAAAGGCGGTCCGACGAGAGGGCGGTTTTGCAAACTGCCAATTTAGGCCACCTCATTCAACTGATGTGGGTCTCTGTGACTTTTCCCTTTTTTCCCAAGGTTCGAGAATAAACTCGAAGGGCGTCATTTTGGAATATACTCTAGAATCTCTAGATTCTTGAAAATATCAAATCCGCTGTGACCGACAAACTGAAGGTCAACCGGGATACAGAGTTCCAGTTCCAGTACAAACACTTCAGTCGTTATTTTAAGACCGGTTTTAGCGTCACCTATGTTAAGCTACGCCGAGCAAGGCCAATAAATGGATGGGTGACTTCGAGGGCTCTAGTCCTGATTTTAAATCATTACATGAAAGTAAAATCAAAAAATCAAATCAAGAATGATAATAAACTGAATATTAAACAAATTATGTAGGTACATAGGTACTGATTTTCTCTAATCACGATCGAATAAACTACGGGCTAAAAAATTCCCGGAGGGACGGACCCAGCTTGTTTTGAGCTTTCATAATAACTCTCAAATGGTTTGTCCGATTTTGATGACACTAGGCAAATATTGTCTGGGAGCTAGAGATGTAAATTTTCCCTCATAAGGTACAACATTTTCGATAAGTAGGTTTGATGTGGAAAGGTCAGTAAACACAGAAACTGGAGGTCTTAGTTGCCAAATTAGTCTGAGAGCTCTAAGGGTTAGGTGGTAGAGAATGCCTCCGGTGTTATTCTCGCCTAGTGGTTTACTATCCAGTCAATAATTATCACCCATAAAGGGGGAAAAAGGGAATGTACTATATAAATCCAAATATGTATTCTAAAACTGTCTTGATATTTCAGGTGAAGCAAGGGTCTTCGACCACGGTACCAAGTGACAGTGATTTCTCAGAGACCTCAGTGACCAGTCAGGATCCTCTTAGATCCTCCACTGATTTGGAAACCCAGGTGCAACGCGTTGAGGACCCAGTGGCGCGGAACTTCCATACAGGTGGGTGATATAACTTTCTTAGTGAACTGAAGTATTTTCCACCACCTACCAGTATAATAGATTATACCTTGTTTTATGGACATGTTATGAGGATGAATGACGAGAGGTTACCTAAGAAAGTTTATGATATGGAAATGGAAGGTACAAGACCTAAGGGAAGACCAAGATATCGTTATGAAGACACTATCAAGTTTGATGTTGGGAAGAAACAAGGAAACTGGGAAGATATAAAGGCTAACCAAAGGTATAGCAATAGAGTCTGGTGGAGGGGCTTTGTTCATCGACCTGTCCTATAGGATAGAACGATAATGGTTATGTATGTTATGTATGTATGTATGTTATACGGCTGATCTGGGCTGATTGAGAAGCTGACGAAAAACGCCGACCCCGTCCGTACACCGGAAAAGGCAAAGAGAAAGAAGAAGACTC
>NW_007380298.1:10156-26569 GCF_000475195.1 Diaphorina citri | reverse complement strand
AATATAGACGAGGCGGCTCGGCGCTTCGAGCTCTTGACGTTCGCGCCCCTCCCGGCACACTTGATTAGGAAAGTACAGCAGAACCTCGATTACTTCAACTCCAAACTCCATCGTAAATGCAGTTTCTTTGTGTTATTATGTCACAACTTTGGTGCTCACTGCAGCATTGTAGGATTTTCCCAATATCTCAACAATCCTAACATCCAATGTTTACCTACCATGCTGGCACTGGTCGCTACGCGCATTTACTCGTATATGTCTCATACTACTCATTTTCCTCACGAGGCTGAGTGGGCCCCGTAACGGCCAGTCACGGAATCAATCATTTGCATGATACAAATTTCTTGGATTTTCCTCACGAGGCTGAGTGGGCCCCGCAACAGCCAGTCACGGAATCAATCATTTGCATGATACAAATTTCTTGATTATTTTCCTCACGAGGCTGAGTGGGCCCCGCAACAGTCAGTCACGGAATCAATCATTTGGATGATACAAATTTCTTGACCCCGCCGGGAATCGAACCCGGGTCTCCCGCGAGCGAGGCGAGCGCAGTGACCACTACGCCATGGGAGCTGACTTCTTCATGTGAACGTGAAGTTATGGGGAGTCAGAAAGATGTTGTTCAAAGTTTTCCCCCAATATTGTAGGTAATTTCTTTCAGGACGGCCACACTACCATCACGTTACGTCACGTCATGGTAGTGTGTTTCTACCTTTATCGTAAAACCATAAAACTCTATTTCGTGTTCAACACAAAGAGAAAATTGGACAGCATTATTATTAAGCAGAAAAGAACCATTCAAAAGTAGGTAGTAGGTAGTCAATTCAAAATGGTCCAACCAAAAAACCAAATCTTCCGATTTTTGAATCTTCCACACTTCCAAACATCAAATTCAAACATCGTTGTTAAAACATTATCACGCGTTGCCACCTTGCGTCCTTGCGAGCCATATTTTATCACCAAATGTCTCCCAATGAGGCATCCCAAAATCATATCACCGTTAGCAGTGATAGCAGTTTGGACTGTTAGGAGTCAATCAGTCAATAGCACCATAAATATGACCAATCGTATACAACGGTAATGAACGAGAATTTATTGTTTTGGTAAGATATTGGTATTCAAGACTGATTCATAATACCTAACCTATAATTTAGGTAGGTACCTATTCCGTTTTAATTGACTCGTTGACTTTGAATTTTAGCAATCACAATGGTCAACTACTTGTCCTCTGTGTTTATAAGTAGTCAAGTATTAGGTGCAGTCATACCTATCTAATACGAGTAAATTACCTACCTACCGGCAAAAAAGTTGATTCCATTCTAAACCATTGAAAACTAGTTTTTTTTTTACATTGTAGGTATCAATTATTATTTTAGAATAGAATAGAATTGTGTTTTTCCTCCCTAAGTATATACAATAACTAGCTAGGGACTTTTTTCTTGGTTGTGTCAGGTCAGGTTTCTATACTTACCAGGTTGAAGCAATTAATTAAGTAATTAATTAATTAGTACCATATTAGGTTATTAAAATAAAATAACTGAAATGATAGAAATGCAATTCTTTCTCTACCTAAATTATGAGATAATGCCTAATAAAATGGTTTTCATACTACTATACAATTATACATATACATTCAATTAATTTATTTTCTCTTTTCCTCTCTCTCTTGCTCTACCTCAAAGAAAATATACAAAATTATTTCTACATTCTTCTCTTCAAAAAAGGACCTTTTATATTCATTAACATTTTTTTTCCTTTTTTTTTAAAAAAAAAAGAGGCATTTATTTATTTTAAGAGTTTTAACTATAAATGCCTACTAACTATAGAAAGGATACAGAAAAGAGTGTGATAAAATTATTGGGAAGAGAGAGAGAGAGAGAGGAAATCAAGAGAGGGAGAAAGGCACAGGGAGAGAGAAAGAGAGATGGAAGGAGGCAGGGAAAAAAAAATCTCAAATAAATGAGGATAAAATTCCATGCCTCGGCTGGGATCGAACCCACGCCCTCCTGTTTACCAGGCGAGCGTCTTGACCACTACGCTATGGAAGGAGGCAGAGAAAAAAAGAGGGAGAAAGAAAGAGAGAGAGAGAGAGAGAGGGTTGAAGGTCAGGGTGTTAGAAATGGTTGGTCATTTATTGTAAGGTAATAGGTGTCTTATTTATTAGGTACTTACCGTGAGCGTCCCTATAATAGGCGTGAGTGACACTACGAAACCTCTCCTGTCCTGCAGTGTCCCATATTTGTAGTTTCACATTACAGTCGTCCACACTCACGATCTTATTCTGGGGACAGAAGAGGGAAAAAGATCATCGGTTGGGTGGAAAAGCAGAAAAAAAGGCTTTTCCAGTAGGTAGGTACTGGATTCGTATAAGCTCAGCCCAAATTTTAGGACTGTTTGCCCCTACACCTGCCCAATTTTAGGACCTGCCTCGGTGGTGTAGTGGTCAAGGCAGGTGATGGTGGCGTGGATGTGTTTGCGGATAAAACAATAAATATTTTAGATCCGAAACCTCTCCTGTCCTGCAGTGTCCCATATTTGTAGCTTCACATTACAGTCGTCCACACTCACGATCTTATTCTGGGGACAGAAGAGGGAAAGAGATCATCGGTTGGGTGGAAAAACAGAAAAAAAGGCTTTCTAGTAGGTAGGTACTAGATTCGTATAAGCTCAGCCCAAATTTTAGGACTCTTTGCCCCTACACGCTATTGAATGTACCTATCTAGGTAGTTAGGTACCTAAGAAACTTAGTACAAAAGCTTGATGGGCTCATAAAAATTAATGTGAATTTGAAGACCAGCACCCACGCTACAACCCTGCTTTCTCTTCAAAGGGTACATATACATAGGTGTCTTATTTCAGCAATAATGGCTGCAGTGTCTGTTATTACCAGTATTTTCCTCTAATAAAGACAAAATCTTTATTTTATTATTATTATGTGTTATTATACTACCTTTTATTACATTTATTTTTATCACTATAGCATTTTTTCACCAATAAAACCTGCTCATGCCAGCCTAGTTAGGAGGGTAACGTGTCTGCCTTGTAAGCGCTAGGTTCGATTGCGCCCCGAGGTGGATTTTATTCTAAACAGACAAGGTTTGTTCTCGGAACGGCTGGCTTTCTCCTAACCTGAATTCCCTCTCGCTTCGCTTTCGTAACGATAAGACCTCAGCAGTTACAGTTTCCTCTATATATCAAGCCTATTGAAGTAGGTATCTATTAGGTGTATAATTCCTCAGATATGTCGCGTTGGTTGTAGCACGTTCGTACCCTGTTTCGGTCTTTGGCTGCGAAAGTTTCTCACAGACCATTACAAAGAGGGTAACGTGTCTGCCTTGTAAGCGCTAGGTTCGATTGCGCCCCGAGGCGGATTTTATTCTAAACAGACAAGGTTTGTTCTCGGAACGGCTGGCTTTCTCCTAACCTGAATTCCTTCTCGCTTCGCTTTCGTAACGATAAGACCTCAGCAGTTACAGTTTCCTCTATCAAGTCTCTTGAAGTAGATATCTATTAGGTCTATAATTCCTCAGATATGTCACATTGGTTGTAGCACGTTCGTACCCTCTGTTTCGGTCTTTGGCTGCGAAAGTTTCTGACAGACCATTACAATAAGCAACTTTTCTGCTAATCCCATAATCTGACTTTTCCTTGAAAGTTTATTTGGTCTTCCTCATAAAACACCATGTTTTCTTTTGTTAGGAAAAAGAAAAAGAAAGAAATGAAGAAGAAATAATAGGAAGTAAAAATTTCTATGGCTTTTTCCTTTTTCTTCACATGCCTAAGATAAAATTTTACAACTCGCAGTAGGTAGGTAATAATATTCTGATTTTTAGCATAAAAGTTTACAACGGTAGGTCTAACCAAACAAAACCTTCGGCAAAACTTTTCGGTCGACCTGAGCAGAAAAGTTTTGAGTGTGTGAGGAAAGTACAATTTTTCCTCCGGCCGAGAAAGGAGAGGAAAAGGAGGTTTTCAGGGGTTCTTAACTTTTCATGGTCACTGGCCTATAGGTATGGGTGTCCCCCATATAGTGAGGAAAAGTACAATTTTTCCTCCGGCGAAGAAAGGAGAGGAAAAGGAGGTTTTCAGGGGTTCTTAACTTTTCATGGTCACTGGCCTCTAGGTATGAATGTCCCCCATATAGGAGGAGGATAGGACTAACCACGTGACTCACGTGAGCTACTTGGAAAAAGTGAACTTCAAATTTTGACAAGTCTTGAACTGTTCCTAACAGTCTTGCAACTGTTCAAACAGTTCCATTTAGGTCGAGTTTTACCACCGTGGATCGCGATAAATAAGGGACTTTTTAATACTGTCAGTCGATTCCCGCCCGGGCCGGATTTTATCCGCAACGGATAAGGTTCGTTCTCGGAACGACTGGCTTTCTCCTATCCTTTCTTCCTTCTCTCTTCGCTTTCGGGGCGATAAGACTTGGACAGCATGCGGCCTTTGAATCGAGATCTTTTGAACTTGAGAAGCCCCACAAAAGCGAAAGGAGAAAGAGAAGAGTAGCGGAGGAAGACGAGAAAGGAAGTAGGAAGTAAAAAGGAGGAGAGAGGAAGAGGAGCTAGAGAGAAGAGAGAGAAATGGGGGAGAGAGAAAGATACAAAATTGTGTAGGCGACGTAGGCGCTCAATTTATTTGAAACTCACAAAATCCAAAATCTGCGTCCATTGACAATATTCGAAAACCTAGGTAGGCATACACAACAATGATAATATCTAATAATCTAACATGTAGGGAATAATAAAATGATGAAAGTAGTGCTGCCAGAAAAACAGCTACTAGGTAGGTAGGTAATATATCTGACCCGTTTTGGTAATATTATGTATTGTGCGTTGCACATTGCATATACAAAATAGTTTTCAGGCGTTCATACAAATTGTAATGGAACAAAATTCTAGCAGGATTCCAGGTTATGATTTTGTGTGTAGGTGGTGGGCTGGTGGGTATGTAATTATGTATGTAGGACCTACATTGTAGGTAGCTGCCAGCCAACATTTTAAAACCTTAATTAAACCTTTTAGAATCCAATTAATTTAGTTGGAATTGTTGGAGAATTTGACCACAATAATAGTAGATAGTAGCCTACTGCTGGAGTAAAGGGACTTTTCAGTCCTATTCGAGCAGTATAAATAAGCACTAGGTATTAGGTATTACACGCTATTGAATGTACCTATCTAGGTACCTAATAAACTTAGTACAAAAGCTTGGGCTCATAAAAATTAATGTGAATTTGAAGACCAGCACCCACGCTACAACCCTGCTTTCTCTTCAAAGGGTACATATACATACGTAGGTAGGTATTATACGCACTTGTCCCAATAATTGGACAGCATGCGGCCTTTGAATCGAGATCTTTTGAACTTGAGAAGCCCCACAAAAGCAAAAGGAGTGAGAGAAGAGTAGCGGAGGAGGACGAGAAAGGAAGTAAAAAGGAGGAGAGAGGAAGAGGAGCTAGAGAGATGAAAGAGAAATGGGGGAGAGAGAAAGATACAAAATTGTGTAGGCGACGTAGGCGCTCAATTTATTTGACACTCACAAAACCCAAAATCTGCGTCCATTGACAATATTCCGAAACCTATGTAGGTAGGCATACACAACAATGATAATAATAATCTAACATTATCTAACATGTAGGGAATAATAAAATGATGAAAGTAGTGCTGCCAGAAAAACAGCTACAAGGTAATATATCTGACCCGTTTTGGTAATATTGTGCGTTGCACATTGCATATACAAAATAGTTTTCAGGCGTTCATACAAATATTGAACAAAATTCTAGCAGGATTCCAGGTTATGATTTTGTGTGTAGGTGGTGGGTATGTAAATTTGTCAATACAAACTTGTAATACATTCAGCACTTCACAGCTTTTATGAACTTGGTAAAAATCAATGATGTTCAAAGATAGTGTACTTAATAGAGTTCCGTACGGAACTCTATTAAGTACCTAGGTAGGTACTTAGTTAGGTAGCTAATGAAACTTATTAGGACAAAGTCAAATCAGTAGGTAGGTAGTAGGTAGGTACGTTATGAATTAATGATAGACGTTTTATTAAATTAATGTTGATAATAATAGCCAGTGGTGATGGCAAGCTGAATACACCAGTTCCAATCGGATTACTGAAGTTAAGCAACGGTACGCGTGGTTAGTATCCGGATGGGTGACCATCTGGGCCAAAGCGTGCTACTGGCTTTTTCCCAGCCCATTTCAGGTTAAATAAGGGTAATGTAAGGAGGCGGATAGCTTGTTGTTAAACAGAGGGTAAAATCCAAGTTACCTACTAAAAACCTAAGAAGTTATAATACAGTGACGATGACTTTAAATCCCGTTATAATAATAAGATTAATAAGTTATAATTAGGTACTAACATATAAGAAAGACAACTCCCCCCCCCCCCCCCTCGACAAAATCCTGGAAACGGTCCTGCCTGATGTAAAACATATTCTAGGAATTAATTTTATTTCGTTCAATTGAATGTGCCCAGAGATACGTATTAGCTATAACATGCATACTCACATTCAGGGAATATTTGCAACCACATCTACTCTTATGCCAAAGGCATTCAACGAGGGATCCCTACTTACTGAAGTATAGGTACCTATACCTTTCGAGATACCTACATACATATAATATGTATGTATGCTATCTCTTTGTACAAGAGATGTACTTACATAGTGAATAGATGAAAGAAGAAGAAGAAGAGGAAGGAGGAGGAGAATGGGATAAATGTTTGTACATTTCTATGTAATATTTTTCATATAAGAAATATAGCTGTCATCCAAGTTCCACTTAAGATGTTTATTTAAATATATTTTACAAACTTACAAAGTTTTCCTCCCTAAAAATAATCATTTATCAACTCAGTCTTTACCGACCTTAACCCAATTTTTTCAGAAGATAAAATTTGATATTATTATAATTTTCAAACTCCATCAAATTTGTTCGTCCCACAAAGTTGTTTGAGGACATAAAATATGGATGAGCAAAAAGCTGCAACTAAACAAGTCATTCTCGAAGGGAAAAAGGGTGGGAAAACAAATCCACTTAAGCTGTAATGTCACAGCGTAAACCATTGACATTTTCGAAAATCATGCCCTTGCAAAATAAAACACGAAAGCTTGTAGATATATTATAACAAATAATAGTGCTTATCTCTATAGTGCTTGAATTTGACTAAGTCTCTTTATTCCAGCAGTAGGCTACTACTATTACTACTGTGGTTGAATTCTCAAATTATTTAATTGAATATTGAAGTAAATTTTTCATACCTCGGATGGGATTGAACCCACGCTCTCCTGTTTACTGAGGTAGCAAATTTTCTCTCTTATCTAGTAGTGCTTAAAGTTACCAGCATTTCCACTATCTTTCTTATGGCAGCAGCATTTTCAACCAATCTAGTAGAATTTCTCACTTACCTAGCAGCATTTCTTTCTTATTGTAGCAGCATTTTTTTAACTAGTAGAATTTTTCAACCAATCTAGTAGGTACCTAGAATTTAAACTCCTCTAGCAGTTCTTCTTCTTATTGTAGCAGCATTTCAACTCAGTTAGCGGCATTTTCAAAAAGTCTAGTAGAACATGAACTCCTTTAGGAGCATTTCTTTCTTATCTAGCAGCATTAAAACTCAGCAGCATTTCCAGTAACCTAGCAGCATTTCTTTCTTATTGAAGCAGCATTTCTCACTTACCTAGCAGCATTTCTCACTTACCTAGCAGCATTTCTTTCTTATTAAGGCAGCATTTCTCACTTATCTAGCAGCATTTCTTTCTTATTGAAGCAGCATTTCTCACTTACCTAGCAGCATTTCTTTATTATTGTGGCAGCATTTTTCTCTTCTACATAGCAGCATTTCAACTCAGTTAGCAGCATTTTTTTTCTTATTGTGGCAGCATTTTTTTTTTTCTTATTGTGGCAGCATTTTTTTTCTTATTGTGGCAGCATTTTTTTAATTAGGTACCTAGCAGTATTTCTCACTCACCTAGTGTCGAAATGAGCTTCAGAAGACGGGAATTCGTCTCGGTTTCCCGGAAAGAAAATACGACTAAAATTGGTGAGAAATTGGTACCTATTACAACCGAATTTTAGAGAAATTGGTAGGTAACTATTTCGTAAATTTTCCCATTTTTACTTTCCTTATCCTATAACCATGAAACTCACGTTACGTCATGTCATGTGAAGTTATGGGGAGTCAGAAAGATGTTGTTCAAAGTTTTCCCCCAATATTGTAGGTGATTTCGTTCTGGACAGCCACACTACCATCACGTCACGTCACATCACGTCACGTCATGGTAGTGTGTTTTTACCTTTATCGTAAAACCATGAAACTCTATTTCGTGTTAATATAGACGAGGCGGCTCGGCGCTTCGAGCTCTTGACGTTCGCGCCCCTCCCGGCACACTTGATTAGGAAAGTACAGTAGAACCTCGATTATTTCAATTGATAGGGATTGGGTGTACCTAGTTGAAATTATCACTTTCTATGATCTTTTCTTCTGATAAGATAGGATATCCTTTGAAAGATAGAAAAAAAAACAATGGATTTTGGAGTTGAAATAATAAAGAGTTGAAGTAATGGAAGTTGAAATAATCGAGTTTCTACAGTACCTAATGTTAGGTTCAGCAAAATATTTATGTCTCTCCGACCTCTCATATGAACAGTATGGTGACCAGGGCCAGATGATTCATTCACCCATCGGTCACCAGGCCTTGGTCCAGCAAAACTATTTTTACATACAGTTCGATTCATGTTTTCACAACCAGCCTTCAAAACAGCCTTCCTCTTCTCCACCACTACCACCTCCTCCTCTTCCCCTTCCTAGTCAAAAAAAGGCCTCCCTTATATCCCTCCTCAAAAGCCTTTTCCCTCTCAAATGGATGTCGACATCCCTCCTCAAAAAACAGCCTTTTCCCCCCTCAAATGGATGTCAACATCAAAAATAATGACGTCACGGCTCGAGGCAAGGAGTTAATTATGATGGATGATAAAGTTATCGAAATATAGAGGCTGCCTACGAACATCTCGAACCCGTCAGCGGGAATTAGGTCGGGGAAAAAATCCCATCCAAGTCGTGACGAATTAGTATCAACTTATCAGGAGGTTTTTGAAGAGGGGAAAAATATAATGAGACGAGATTGAGAGAAAGAGAAGAAGGAGGAAGGGTAGCTGGAGGAGAAAAGGGGACAAAGAGAAGCAAGATGAGGAAGAGGAGAACAAGACGAAGAAGAAGAGCAGGGAGAAGGTATACTTTAAAAAAAAATAGAAGAAGGAAGAGGACAAGGAGAAAGAGACAAAGAGGAAAAAGAAGGAGCAGAAGGAGAAAAGGGACAAAGAGAAGAAAGATGAGATAAAGGAGGAGAAGAACAAGACAAAGAAGAATAAGAAGAAGAAGGAGGAGGAGGAGGTGAAAAGAAGGAACACAGAAGAAGAAATAGGCGGGTACAGAGAGAGAGGGGGATGGAGAGAGAGAGAGAGAGGGAGAAAGGAAACTAAGAGGAAGAGAGAGGGAGGGAGAGAGAGAGAGAGAGGGAGAACGGAAACTAAGAGGAAGAGAACGTAGGTAAAAGAGATATAGAAAGGTTCAGAGAGAGAGAGGAAGAAAGTGCGAGAAAGTTATTTCGAGGGGAGGGGGAGTAAAAAGATAAAGGGAGGGAGGAAGGGAGAGATATAATGTAGGGGGAGAGGGCTAGATGGAGAAGATACAGAAAAGAGTGTGATAAAATTATTGGGAATCAAAAATGATAGAAAGGTAAACACACACGGGCAATTTGTTCGGAAAATAGAGGAAAACTTTCCAACATCGACGGCAAAATTAATTCTCTTGGCACATCAAAATTTGATATTGTTTCCTGACTTTGACAGGCTTGTGCCAAAGAAATACCGGAGATTTCCCAGTGCTGTTGTAGGTGTATCAGTGTAGGAAAATAATTTGATACACAATCAAATTTCTAACAGTGTTAGGTACACAGATATGCTGGCAGCCTCGGCTGGTTGCGGGGTGGAATCTTCCAGAAGACCATTTTGTATCTGATTCCATAAAAATATAGGTATAATAAATTAATAAGAGGTAGGTATGTGTAGTATTACAAGCTTCGTGATGAAAAAAGGATAAAAATATATTTTATATATATGATGCCGTTTATTTCATTCCTTAATTTCCAGCCGTTTCTGAGATATAAGCGTGGTTCGCAAATCACGAACCACCCTGTATGTAGCATTATGTACGTATACAACTCATGTTGGAAATTGGAAGCGAGTACATCAAAAATGATAGAAAGGTAAACACACACGGGCAATTTGTTCGGAAAATAGAGGAAAACTTTCCAACATCGACGGCAAAATTAATTCCCTTGGCACATCAAAATTTGATATTGTTTCCTGACTTTGACAGGCTTGTGCCGAAGAAATACCGGAGATTTCCCAGTGCTGTTGTAGGTGTATCAGTGTAGGAAAATAATTTGATACCTACACAATCAAATTTCTAACAGTGTTAGGTACACAGATATGCTGGCAGCCTCGGCTGGTTCCAGGGTGGAAACTTCCAGAAGACCATTTTGTATCTGATTCCATAAAAATATAGGTATAATAAATTAATAAGAGATAGGTAGGTATGTCTATTACAAGCTCCGTGATGAAAAAAGGATAAAAATATATTTTATATACTATTTATTTCACCCCCTCTATTTTCACCCTTTGGATAACAATAAATGTAAATTTTTACATACAGTTCGATTCATGTTTTCACAACCAGCCTTCAAAACAGCCTTCCTCTTCTCCACCACTACCACCTCCTCCTCTTCCTCTTCCTAGTAAAAAAAAAGGCCTCCCTTATATCCCTCTTCAAAAGCCTTTTCCCTCTCAAACGGATGTCAACATCCCTCCTCAAAAAACAGCCTTTTCCCCTCTTAAATGGATGTCAACATCAAATATAATGACGTCAGGGCTCGAGACAAGGAGTTAATTATGATGGATGATAAAGTTATAGAAGGCTGTCTACGAACATCTCGAACCCGTCAGCGGGAATTAGGTCGGGGAAAAAATCCCATCCAAGTCGTGACGAATTAGTATCAACTTATCAGGAGGTTTTTGAAGAGGGGAAAAATATAATGAGACGAGATTGAGAGAAAGAGAAGAAGGAGGAAGGGTAGCTGGAGGAGAAAAGGGGACAAAGAGAAGCAAGATGAGGAAGAGGAGAACAAGACGAAGAAGAAGAGCAGGGAGAAGGTATACTTTAAAAAAAAATAGAAGAAGGAAGAGGACAAGGAGAAAGAGACAAAGAGGAAAAAGAAGGAGCAGAAGGAGAAAAGGGACAAAGAGAAGAAAGATGAGATAAAGGAGGAGAAGAACAAGACAAAGAAGAATAAGAAGAAGAAGGAGGAGGAGGAGGTGAAAAGAAGGAACACAGAAGAAGAAATAGGCGGGTACAGAGAGAGAGGGGGATGGAGAGAGAGAGAGAGAGGGAGAAAGGAAACTAAGAGGAAGAGAGAGGGAGGGAGAGAGAGAGAGAGAGGGAGAACGGAAACTAAGAGGAAGAGAACGTAGGTAAAAGAGATATAGAAAGGTTCAGAGAGAGAGAGGAAGAAAGTGCGAGAAAGTTATTTCGAGGGGATGGCGAAACATGTCTGTTTGAATAAACAATAAAAAACCCCTCCCCCAACTGTGAAGAGTAAAAGTTATTTGTGTTCTAATGTAAGATATTTTTAGGACTTTTTCGTAAATTTTGGCTCAAAATGCCTAAAATATGACGTTTTTTTATGACATTTTTGAAAATTTCGGCGTTTTATGATGTTTTCCCCCAAAAAGCTAAAATATGACGTTTTAGTATGATATCATGACATTATGACGTTTGAAGGACTCTGGTAATTATGTATGTAGGACCTACATTGTAGGTAGCTGCCAGCCAACATTTTAAAATCTTAATTAAACCTTTTAGAATTCAATTAATTTAGTTGGAATTGTTGGAAAAGCTTTATTATCCTCTTTCTGAAACGAAAAATAAAACTTTAATCTTACAACTGGAGCTTTATTATCCTCTTTCTGAAACGAAAAATAAAACTTTAATCTTACAACTGGAGCTGTGTAAAAAAAAAAAAAAAAAAAAAAAAAATGGCCAATAGGGTGCAACGGAAAAAAATGCCCAATAGAGAGAGACTTACTTAATTACTTATACTTTCCGTGTCCTCTTCTTTCTCATCAAATCTTTCTTCCCCAGTAATAGAGAGAGAGGGTGGCAGGGAGGCTTCCCCAGCTTGCATGAAGCACACACCACTACACAAAGGTCGATATATGTGCGTATACAACTCATGTTGGAGAAAAGGTCTTAATTGCTAAGCCGAAATCAATTTACAAGCTCTTGAGACAAAGCTTAGAAGAATTAAATTGCAGACAGAAGTAAGCATAATTATATTATAAGATAATTCCTTAAGCTTATAGTAGCTTGGGATAGAGCGTTTGCCTCGTAAGCGCTAGGTAGCGGGTTCGATTCCCGCACGGGGCGGATTTTATTCTAAAAGATAAGGTTTGTTGTCTTGGACTTAAACAAACCAACGAAACGATTTCTTTTAGAACTTGTTTTATGGTAAAAAATAATAATAATATTTCCCACCTGAAAACTCAAAAAGTTATCTTCAGAGAACAAAAATAAGAACACAAAGTGAACCAAAAGTGGGGGAAAAAAAGTAAAAACATGTTCGTGATAATACGGAATAACAAGGGGAAAAGAACCACCTTTACTTTTTAGAGGGGTACAAAAAAGGTGAAAATTTCACAAAATGGAATAGCACGTGAAGAGGGCAAGCGAGTGGGATTAGGCACACGGACACACAACGAAAAATCAAAATGGTGCTCACCCGAAAATCTATCCCAACCGTCGAAATGAAAGCACCAGATACGAACGTGTTATCTCTATAGCGAAGGAAGAGGCAGGTTTTGCCTACTCCGGAATCACCCAGGAGCATTAACTGCAAAGAAACATAGGGAGGGGCTGATATTAGTACGCCAGCCCTCAGTTCTATAGGGTCTGATTAGTGCTCTAGCCCTCAGATCTTTTACACTGAAGAAGAAATTCTTTACTCTTTACAGGGTGTTTATATAACTTCAAAGTGTCCCATACCTAGGAAATCAAGTAATTAACCCTTAAAATCAGTTTTTGTCCAATAAAAATCCCCAATACACTTTTATGTGGGTTCGACAAAGCATCCATCATCCTATCTTATGTAATTTTTCAACTTTCAGAACTGTCCAATTTACATAGTACACTGAAAGGATTGAAAGTGAGTTCAATCTAGCTCTACTCTACAGAAAACAGGAAACGATTAGTAAGATCTTTCAGTGAGAAGTTTTTTAGACCTTTCCTTTCCAGTGGGTCAGATAACCCATTTTCTCAAATTCTGAAAACGATTAGTAAGATCTTTCAGTGAGAAGTTTTTTAGATCTTTCCTTTCCAGTGGGTCAGATAACCTATTTTCTCAAATTCTGAAAATAGGTAGTCACTTTGAAAATGAAATTTACTAACTTTGAAAGTGAAATCGACCACATCCGGTGGATTCAACTGGTTTGGTCTGTAGTGGACGAGATGTGAGTTGGAATTGATGGACGTGGGAGAGGAAGGAGACGAAGCCGTACTGGAAGTGGATGTGCGCGGGGTGTTCGGCGCACCTGCATAGGCGCATGCGTAACTTTTCGATCGGCCACGCTTGACTATTTTGCGCTCGATGGTTTGCATGACCTTGACCCGTGGACCAATGAGAGAGCGGGAATTGGAACCGGTTTTAAGCCGCGGGTGGCGCTCTCAAGTGACCGTTGTCCTCATCTGTGCACCGTGTGAAAGTGTGTTTTGGAGCTAAGGAAATCAAGAGATGGACCTTCACATTCACAATGGACCCTCAGAAAGTTATCGAGTCTTCAATCAAGAAATGAAATGAGACAAATTTGGTTCAGTAAAGAAGTTGACCTAAATTTGAACCCAACGTAACCAAAACTAAAAAAAAACAGTGTTTTTGTTAAAGTTCCGAATATTTAGAGCTATATTTTTGCAAATTTCCCAATTTTTCGAGCCTTGCACATGAAACTCTTTTTTTTTCTGCTAGGAAAAGTGATTGATCAGAAAAAGGGCTTTTTCACTGTCATTTGAAGAGAAAATGTTTCGTTATGCGTCAATTTTTTGACAATAAAAAATTCACCCATAAAAAAAAGTTCAACACTGTCACATCTGTCACAGTATCTAATAAAGTTATTATCAAAAAGATAAGTTTGCCATAAAAAGTTTCCGATTATTATTATTATTATTATTATTATTATATTATTATTATTATTATATATAATTATTATTATTATTATTATTATATTATTATTATTATTATTATTATTATTATTATTATTATATTAATTATTATTAATATATTATTATCTTATTATTATTATTATTATTATATTATTAATGCATTATATTAGTTAATTAATGCAAGCGTAATTGATCAGAGCGTCATTTCTCTATGAGTCTACAGAACAGATTTTCAACAATGAGTCCTCAATATCCTTCACGCATTGCCAGTAGGGTATGGAAGTTTCAGTTCGTTTTGTATCCGACAATAAGGCTATGGTATATCGTATTGATACTATTTATTATATCATTCCAAGGCATGGGCCACTACTTGTAGAAAAGGCAGGCCGAACTTGTAGAAGATATAAAAAATACCAAATGTTGGTCCCGCTGCGTGCTCTCCTATTAGCTAGCATAGATATCAAAATCTAAAACAATAAACGCCAGGCTAGTTAGCTTAGTTAGTAGTGCGTCTGCCTTTGTAAGTTACCGTGTAGCGTACCGGGGTTCGTCCCCCGGGATTTTATGCCTTGATGGGGATAATGTTCGTATCTCGGACTCCGGACTGCTTATGCTTTCTCCTATCCCTGTCTTCCTTCTCTCTTTCGATTTCGGGACGATAAGACCATATAGGCAGTATACAGTTCCCTGTCTCATACATTTAACTCTTAAAAAAAAAATGAAAAAAAAAAAAAAACAAAGCACGCTCTAACGATCAAACTCAAAATGTTGGTCCAGAGAGCGGAACATTTCAGTTCTTAAAGTTTTCAGATTTTGATCGCGACAAATAAATGTTCTAAAGTTCTCAAAATGTATACCCAGATATTATCAATTTCTGAGAAGTTTCGACTTGCAGATATCAATAACGATACGGTAACGCTAGCGAGTAGCTATCAGCAGTAGTATCAAACTAAAAACTGTCCAAACACTCTAACTGGTCGTGACGTTAGTCTTCAGTGACCTAGTAATGCCAAGCTATGAGGGTGGATAACCTCATCACCAGCCCAGCCTAGGGCCCACCCTGCCGCCTAGCCTAGCCCAGCCCTGTCCTTGATATAAAACTATCTGCCGGTCCATTTTCATAAAGTTAGAAACCATTAATTTGACATTTGTAACTCTCTCTCTCTCTCTCTCTCTCTCTCTCTCTCTCTCTCTCTCTCTCTCTCTCTCTTTCTCTTTCTCTCTCTCTTCCTATCTCTCTCTCTCTCTTTTGGTTGCCGTGCCTGTTTTGACCCACTTTCTACATCCGGCCCTGATTGTTTATTTTTTTGCACTTTTTAGCCTGTCCTACCTTTATTATTATGATATTAATAACAAAAGGTATAGTGGACGGGCTTTTGTATTCGCTTCGGTGTCTGTCAGTCTGTCCCTCAGTCTGTCCCCATAGCATAGAAGGACTTATCCAAACCTGGTCAACCTATATATCAAATTAATGGTCTTTTTAGCAGGATCACGAAAGTGGAGGTGTAAATTTTGTTAAGAAAACCATAAAGTTTGATAGCAAAGTTACCAGGAAGGGGCGCACTGGGAACAATAGTGCTTGTTTCTGTTGTCAGTCTGTCCCTCAGTCTGTCCCCATAGCATAGAAGGACTTATCCAAACCTGGTCAACCTATATATCAAATTAATGGTCTTTTTACCAGGATCACGAAAGTGGTGGTGTAAATTTTGTTAAGAAAACCATAAAGTTTGATAGCAAAGTTACCAGGAAGGGGCGCACTGGGAACAGTAGTGCTTGTTTCTGTCTTGCTCAGGATCACTGGTTTTAACTGCTTTTTATTTATTTTATATTTATTGTTTTATAAAAGGAAATTCTTTTATTTTTCTATTATTTCTATGATTTTGTTTGTGGTGCTGTAAAGGTTCACATTCTTTTTGATACTTGATTTGCTTTTATTTCTGTCCGTACAGAATATTTTGAGTTGCTCGTTTTAACAATATTGTTAGTTTCGTAGGTACGTACCTATAATTAGGGAATGAGTTATCGTATATTAGGTATTTATCGTATTTTGCGTTACCATTTCAATAAAATTGTTGAAACAACATTGAAAATAGCTCCGTGAAGTACAGATCGGAAGAGCGTCGTGTAGGG
>NW_007380298.1:0-10105 GCF_000475195.1 Diaphorina citri | reverse complement strand
GTGTTTGTATTATTTTTTTTTATTATTATTATTATTATTATTATTATTATTATTAATTAGGTACGAATTGCATTAGATATTATAGGTATCACCTATTTGATAATATTAAAAAAAGAGGCTTGTTAGAGGGTTTAGCTCTGACAACGAAGGTCTTGTGGTCTCGCAATCGAAGAGGAAGACAGCCGCCTATAGCCCTTCCGAAAACGAACCTTATCTGTCCAGGACAAAATTCGCCACCAAGCGTATAAAGCTAACCAGGCTGGCAGTCGCTCGCTTGCTTTAAAGAAGTTAAACGTTAAGCCAGCCTAGTTAGCTTAGTTGGTAGTGCGTCTGCCTTGTAAGCGCTAGGCCGCGGGTTCGATTCCCGCCCGGGGCGGATTTTATCCTGAAGGGATAATGTTCGTTCTCGGAACGGCTGGCTTTCTCCTATCCTGTCTTCCTTCTCTCTTCGATTTCGAGACGATAAGACCATAGCAGTTACAGTTCCCTCTGTCAAACCTCTTAGAAAAAAAAACTTTGAGCTCGTTGTGCCACGGGTTAACTTTTTTCCGATCGAGCTGAAACTTTTTTTTTTATATTTGAACCATTTTAGGAGGGGGGAGTACCTTTTTATTTCAAACATTAGAAAAATAAGGGCCACCCTATTACATAATTATTATGTAGGTATCTACCTATAATACTCGTAGATATGTAGGTACACAAACTAGGTACTAGTTACAACTGATAATATGTACCTACCTTGGTACCTGCCTTCATAGGTAAATACTAGGTACCATCATGTTATGAATGTTAGTAGGTACCTACTACCTACATTGTAGATATATTATTTTATGTCGCATATGGGGGCTTTGTAGGTTACTGCCAATCTAGTGTTAGGTACCTACCTACCTAGACACCTTATTTTTATTTATGTAGGTAGTTCACTCGATTGTAGACAAACAAAACGTGTGTAGGTGGAAAAAACATCTGTACCTAAATACGTACTTACCTATGTAGGTATAACTATGTACCTATCTATAATAATGTAGTTATAATTATGGTAGTAGGTATATGATAATTACTAGCTGAATTCCGTCGCTTCGCTCCGACACCTTTAATTTCAAACATTAGAAAAATAAGGGCCACCCTATTACATATTATGTATCTACCTATAATACTCGTAGATATGTAGGTACAAAAACTAGGTAGATACTATGTAGTTACAGCTGATATGTACCTACCTACCTTGGTACCTGCCTTTATAGGTAAATACTAGGTACCATCATGTTATGAATGTTAAGTAGGTACCTACTACCTACATTGTAGGTATATTATTTCATGTCGCATATGGGGGCTTTGTAGGTTATTGCCAATCTAGTGTTAGGTACCTATACCTACCTACCTAGACACCTTATTTTTATTTATGTAGGTAGTTCACTCGATTGTAGACAAACAAAACGTGTGTAGGTGGAAAAAACATCTGTAAATACGTACTTACCTATGTAGGTATAACTATGTACCTATCTATAATAATGTAGTTATATGATAGTAGGTATATGATATATATCAAGGTACCAAGTAAGCATCAGGTGCACTACTTTCCTCGCTAATTCAACTTCAGTGCTGCTCGGTGGACTCTGGATCTGGAGGTTGGTGGTTCGAGTCTGCAAATCAAGTCATAAAATTCAGCGTAGAGTATTAGCGCGGAACGACATATCAAAATCGGGAAATGGTTGGAAATATCCGTTTTGGGATCCCCTGATGTCAAAAAAGTGATTTTTAGCCCATGGTCTGTACGTATGTACAGGTTTAAATGGGAAAAAGTAATAAGTTGTATACAAAATATCTCAAGAACGGTTTGTCGTAAAGCGATGAAATTAAATTTGGTATGATATCCCGGTATGGTCCAAGGACGCGACTGTAACAATTTGGTAAATCACATACATAGGTATAAACCTGCTTACCTAAATACCTACCCTGGTGTTTTCTTTTTTTTTTTAAAAAAAAAAAAAAAAAAAACTTTGAGCTCGTTGTTTCATGGGTTAACTTTTTTCCGATCGAGCTGAAACTTTTTTTTTTATATTTGAACCATTTTAGGAGGGGGGAGCACCTTTAATTTCAAACATTAGAAAAATAAGGGCCACCCTATTACATATATTATGTATCTACCTATAATACTCGTAGATAAGTACATAGGTACACAAACTAGGTACTAGTTACAGCTGATATGTACCTACCTTGGTACCTGCCTTCATATAGGTAAATACTAGGTACCATCCTGTTGTGAATGTTAAGTAGGTACCTACTATCTACATTGTAGATATGAAAGTATTGCAATCGGTCCGAATTTTCAAAATCGGGAAATGGTTGGAAATATCCGTTTTGGGATCCCCTGATGTCAAAAAAGTGACTTTTAGCCTATGGTCTGTTTTCAGCCCATCTCAAGAACGGTTTGTCGTAAAGTGATGAGATTTGGTATGATATCCCGGTATGGTCCAAGGACGCGACTGTAACAATTTGGTAAATCACATAATTATGTACATAGGTATAAACCTGCTTACCTAGCCTGGTGTTTCAGCACGTCTATTAAATGTATTGCTTTCGACTTACAAAACACATTTTCCATCTCCACAGGACACTGTCTCTCTCTTTCTCCCTTCCATTTCTATTTCCTCTCTCTCTCTTTCTCCCTCCCTCTCCTCCTCTCTCCCTCTCTACTCTCTTTCTCCCTTCCATTTCTATTTCCTCTCTCTCTCTTTCTCCCTCCCTCTCCTCCTCTCTCCCTCTCTATCTCTCTCTCTCCTGTCTCTTTCCTCTCTCTCTCTCTCTCTCTCTCTCTCTCTCTCTCTCTCTCTCTCTTTCTCTCTCCCTCTCCCCCTCTCTATCTCTCTTTCTCTCTGTCTTTTTTCTTTCTTCCTATCTCTCTCTTTCTCTCCTTTATATCTCGGTTACTTGATAAAGTCACCCTTTTAACCTTTTTCTCTCTTTTTTTTATCTCCTCCTTCTCTCTCTTTCTCTCTCCGCCTACTGTATTTTTCTTATCTCTCTCTCTCTCTCCCGTCTTAATCCTTTTTATTTTGCTTCAGACATGTCCCTCTCTATCTCTCTCTCTCTCTGTCTTTTTTCTTTCTTCCTATCTATCCCTCCTATCTCTCTCTTTCTCTCCTTTATATCTCGGTTACTTGATAAAGTCACCCTTTTAACCTTTTTTCTCTCTTTTTTTTATCTCCTCCTTCTCTCTCTTTCTCTCTCCGCCTACTGTATTTTTCTTATCTCTCCCTCTCCCTCTCTCTCCCGTCTTAATCCTTTTTATTTTGCTTCAGACATTAATTCAATTCCCAACCCTCTCCATACGTACTTCTGAAGCCTACCTCTCCCTCTCCTCTTTCCTTCCTCTCCTCTTTCCTTCCTCTCCTCTTTCCTTCCTCACCTCTTTCCTTCCTCTCCTCTTTCTTCCCTCTCCTCTTTCCTTCCTCTCCTATTTCCTTCCTCTCCTCTTTCCTTCCTCTCCTCTTTCCTTCCTCTCCTCTTTCCTTCCTCTCCTCTTTCCTTCCTCTCCTCTTTCCTCCCTCTCTTCTTTCCTTCCTCTCCTCTTTCCTTCCTCTCCTCTTTCCTCCCTCTCCTCTTTCCTTCCTCTCCTCTTTCCTTCCTCTCGTATGTGGGTATTCTGGAGATGTGTTCTTAGATTTATGAGTGACTAGAGCGAACCCGTCGCGTTGCTTCACCCCCCCCCACACACATGCACACACATCCCACAAACACACACACCCATCCATCCCACACACACCCATCATACACACACAAACACACACACATTCATTTTTATATATTATTAGATAAGAAAAAGAAAGAGAGGTAGAAAGAGAATGTAGGAGAAAAGAGAGAGAGAGAAAGAAGGAGAGAGAAAAGGTGAGAGACTACCTAGTAGGTGTGAAGTGAGAGGGTGGAGATGGGGGAGAGAGAGAGAGAGAGAGAGAGAGAGAGAGAGAGAGAGAGAGAGAAGGAGAACAGAAAACATAAGGCGACGAAGAGAAAAATAGAAAAAAAAGAAGAGTTTACCGTAAAATAAGATAAGGGAAGTAAAAAGGAGGAGAAGAAGGAGACGAAGACGAAAAAGAAGACGAAGAAGGAGAAGGAAGAGGAAGATGAAAAAAGAGAAGGTGAAGACAAGACTCTGAAATTAAGTCTATTATGTAGAAAGGGCAGACAAAGAAGAACGGGTGGGAAAGAAAAATAAAGAAGGGGTAAAAAAGTAACAAGCTGGGCCCGTCCCTCCGGGAATTTTTCAGCCCGTAGTTTATTCGATCGTGATTAGAGAAAATCAGTAGGTACCTACCTAATTTGTTTAATATTCAGTTTATCATTATTCTTGGTTTGATTTTTTGATTTTACTTTCATGTAATGATTTAAAATCAAGACTAGAGCTCCCTTTATTCTCAATATAATGTTCAAGTCACCCATTCATTTATTGGCCTTCCTCGGCGTAGCTTAACATAGGTAACGCTAAAACCGGTCCTTAATTAACGATTCCATCAATTCCAACTCACATCTCGTCCACTACAGACCAAACCAGTTGAATCCACCGGATGTGGTCGATTTCACTTTCAAAGTTAGTAGATTTCATTTTCAAAGTGACTATTTTCAGAATTTGAGAAAATAGGTTATCTGACCCACTGGAAAGGAAAGATCTAAAACTTTCTCGCTTTGAGTTCATAGGTCGTCGCGAAAAATTTCAAGATCAGAGCTCATTTGTGTGAGAAAATGTGAAAAAAATCGCCCAAAAACTAGTTTTTTTTTTTGTATCTAAAACTTTCTCGCTTTGAGTTCATAGGTCGTCGCGAAAAATTTCAAGATCAGAGCTCATTTGTGTGAGAAAATGTGAAAAAAAATCCCCCCCAAAACTAGTTTTTTTGGTTCTCTGGACAAAATTTGCACCACCATTTTCGTGATCCTGGTAAAAAGACCTTTAATTTGATATAGGTCAACTAGGTTTGGATAAGTCCTTCTATGGGGACATACAGAGTGACAGACGACACCGAAGCGAATACAATAGTCCGTCCCTTATACCTTTTTATTACTATTGTAATAGTAAAGGAAGGACGGACTGAAAACAGACGAGAGAAAAGGTGTGGAGAGAAAAAGTCTGCAGGAGACAGAAAAATCTGGAGAGCAAGATAAGGTCAATCTCATGACATAAAAACAAAGTCTGCTCTATATGTATATACAATTATACATCATGTTGATATTGGATCTCTCAGCAGACATACATATCATAAAGTTAGCTCTACCTTTCTCTACAATATTGAGAAAAAGAACCTAGGTTATTCAGAGGTGTGCACGGCCCAAAGTTCTGACCTACTAAATCCACTACCACCAACACCTCCTCTAGGACTGGAGGAGTTGAGGAAAAGTTCAATATAACGATGTCGTATGTTGGTTCTATCCTTGGACATAGCTTGCATGGCATCTTCATGAGTAGCAAAGTATACATCAGCTTCTCCAGAGGGACGACCGTTTTTATAATTAATGTCAACATAAACGGGAACAACTGGACTGAAGAAGTCAACAATATCTTTCTCATTAACACGGAATGGCAGACCTCTCATATGAACAGTATGGTGACCAGGGCCAGATGATTCATTCACCCATCGGTCACCAGGCCTTGGTCCAGCAAAACCACCAGGTCTGTCATTCCACCTATCATTATTGAAGCAACCCCTTCCTCCACCAAATCTGTTTGCTCCTCTGCCAACACCACCATGTGTGGAAGCTCTTATTTCTTCAAGTGTGCATTTGAATATTTCAATGTACCTGTTGTTGTTGTTGTTGTTGTATTAGCATCATACATCGACCTCCTCTGCCGTCCTCAGGTCAAGAAAGCGTGCCGCCTCCGTTGGGTCCGTCCAAAGTGTGGTGACGTCCAGGTTTGTGGGTGCTGCTGGACACTGGAATAGATGTTTCACATCGTGGGGCCCGGTGTTGCACTGTGTACCTGTGACCTGTGAAGAAGATGTACCTGTGACCAATCCTCTCTTTATGTTTTTGAAGAGCCAGCTCTGCAGTTTCTTTGTCAACAAATTGTACATAGGCTTCTCCAGTAGGTCTCCCATTAAATGGATCTTCTACAAGGGTAATGCCATTAGATATAATTTCAAGACCATCAAAGAATTGGGCAATGTCATCTTTTTTACCTTCAACAATACCAGTGTGCTGTAACTTCCAGTCCATCTCTTGCCGCCTTACTTTGAACACTTCAATGTATCGGTCCGAAACCTCTCCTGTCCTGCAGTGTCCCATATTTGTAGCTTCACATTACAGTCGTCCACACTCACGATCTTATTCTGGGGACAGAAGAAGGAAAAAGATCATCGGTTATCCGCCCCGGGCGGGAATCGAACCCGCGGCCTAGCGCTTACAAGGCAGACGCACTACCAACTAAGCTAACTAGGCTGGCAAATTGACTTTTTAATACGGCTAATTGTCTATTGATTTTTATTTATTTAATAAAAAAATTAGGAGCATTTATCCTGTCATTAGATTTACATATTTATCCTGCAACCCCTATGAACGAAAGCTCTGTTACCGTGCCTGAAAATCCCCTTGGGGAACTTTTCCCATGTGTACACAAGCTTCATGTTGTGGCTTTTCATAAAATCTACATACTACCTACACAAGTTTGCAAAGTCTTGAACTTGAACTCATATGGAAAGTACTTGTATGTGCTTGAGCCAGGGGAAAAGGTCTTAATTGCTAAGTCGAAATCAATTTACAAGCTCTTGAGACAAAGCTTAGAAGAATTAAATTGCAGACAGAAGTAAGCATGTATTATAAGATAATTCCTTAAGCTTATAGTAGCTTGGGATAGAGCGTTTGCCTCGTAAGCGCTAGGTAGCGGGTTCGATTCCCGCACGGGGCGGATTTCATTCTAAAAGATAAGGTTTGTTGTCTTGGACTTATACAAACCAACGAAACGATTTCTTTTAGAACTTTTTTTATGGTAAAAAATAATAATAATATTTCTCACCTGAAAACTCAAAAAGTTATCTTCAGAGAACAAAAATAAGAACACAAAGTGAACCAAAAGTGGGGGGAAAAAAGTAAAAACATATTCTTTATTTTTCCTGAGGGCATTCTCCATATCTACCTCATCTTCTACTTCAACAAATGCTTCACCACTTGGCCTTCCATTTCTAGATGTGACACCGAAGCGAATACAATAGTCCGTCCCTTATACCTTTTTATTACTAAGTATTAAAAATTTACAATTGATTTCCACCTATTATACACCTAAAAAATCTAGAGTAGGTACCTACAATGAAAAATAAAATAAAAATGTACCTAACCTGATTGTTTACTAAAGAAAAATTACCTAATGCATGTTATAAATCTGATTATTTAAATGTATCTACCTACCTGCCTATGTAATTATAATGTCTATTATAATCTTCTGATAAAATCACCTTTATTCATTTTAGTTGATCTTCTTATTTTTATTCATTTCTTAGAAATGACCTGAGTTTTAATGCCCCTTGTACATAATAAAATATATTTGCTGTTTCGTGTTTGTCCTGAGTATTTAGTATAGTATGTACCTATACCACTTAAATTCTTGTCATATTTCAACATCAGATCATGAAGGAAATGTACCCGAAGTGAATTATATTGGAGGCAGTACATAAGAAAATGTTCAACATCCTCTAGGGCCCTCATGTTACATATATCGCACATTTCGTCTGTATTCCACTTATAGAATATATATTATTAGCTAGGATTACAATTGTTTGACCACTTGATCTAATCTGGGCTAATACCCGTTGAGATGTGACACCGAAGCGAATACAATAGTCCGTCCCTTATACCTTTTTATTACTATTGTAATAATAAAGGAAGGACGGACTAAAAATTTTTGCTATCGGAATTTTGTCCAGTAGGTACCTTGACGTGAATTGGTCTGGATTTGTTTGATACTTTTTCAGAGACATATTTTCCCAATCTTTATTTAATAAATTTACATAATGAGTTTCAAGTATATTATTCAGGTTGGATCTAGTAGGTCAGAACTTTGGGCCGTCCACACCTCTGAATAACCTAGGTTCTTTTTCTCAATATTGTAGAGAAAGGTAGAGCTAACTTTATATATTATGTCTGCTGAGAGATTCAATATCAACATGATGTATATACATATAGAGCAGACTTTGTTTTTATGTCATGAGATTGACCTTATCTTGCTCTCCAGATTTTTCTGTCTCCTGCAGACTTTTTCTCTCCACACCTTTTCTCTCGTCACTTTTGATTCCCTAGTCCCTAGCTATTTCAATTTCATTACATGGTGTCAGGTGTTAACAACGAATAAGTGCCTTATTCAATGTTAGCTGCAGTTAAAACCAGTGATCATGAGCAAGACAGAAACAAGCACTACTGTTCCAAGTGCGCCCCTTCCTGGTAACTTTGCTATCAAACTTTATGGTTTTCTTAACAAAATTTGCACCACCACTTTCGTTATCCTGCTAAAAAGACCATTAATTTGATATATAGGTTGACCAGGTTTGGATAAGTCCTTCTATGCTATGGGGACAGACTGACAGACACCGAAGCGAATACAAAAGCCCGTCCACTATACCTTTTGTTATTACTATCATAATAATAAAGGTAGGACAGGCTAAAAAGTGCAAAAAAAATAAACAATCAGGGCCGGATGTAGAAAGTGGGTCAAAACAGGCACGGCAACCAAAAGAGAGAGAGAGATAGGAAGAGAGAGAGAAAGAGAAAGAGAGATAGGAAGAGAGAGAAAGAGAGAGAAGGAAAAAGGGGAGTTTCAAATGTCAAATTAATGTTTCTAACTTTATGAATGGACAGCAGATAGTTTTATATCAAGGACAGGGCTGGGCTAGGCTAGGGCAGGGTGGGCTAGGCTGGGCTGGGTGAGGTTTCCACCCTCATAGCTTTCCTAGGTCACTGAAGTAACGTCACGCCAGTTAAGTGTTTGGACAGGTTTCTACCTTACTCGTTACTGAAATCCAAGGAGAACTTTGGAACATTATTGAAAATCTGAAAACTTTAAGAACTGCTGGGTGAGGTTTCCACCCTCATAGCTTTCCTAGGTCACTGAAGTAACGTCACGCCAGTTAAGTGTTTGGACAGGTTTCTACCTTACCTACTCGTTATTGAAATCCAAGGAGAAACTTCTCAGAAATTGATAATATTGGGTATACATTTTGAGAACTTTGGAACATTATTCAAAATCTGAAAACTTTAAGAACTGAAATGTTCCGCTCTCGACCAACATTTTGAGTTTCGTTTATGTTTTTAGTTTGATAACTATGCAGCTAATAGGGAGCGCGCAGCGGGACCGTATTTTTTATTATTTTCTACAAGTTCGGCCATGCCTTTTCTACAAGTTTGGCCATGCCTTGGGATGGATATTATAATAGTATCTACATATACCTACTTATTGTCGGGTAAAAAGAACTGAAAATACCTACCTACTGAAATCGTGAAAATATTTGAGGACCTAAAATTGTTGAAAAAGGAGAGGAAGGAAAGAGGAGAGGAAGGAACGAGGAGAGGAAGGAAAGAGGAGAGGAAGGAACGAGGAGAGGAAGGAAAGAGGAGAGGAAGGAACGAGGAGAGGAAGGAAAGAGGAGAGGAAGGAAAGAGGAGAAGAAGGAAAGAGGAGAGGAAGGAAAGAGGAGAAGAAGGAAAGAGGAGAGGAAGGAAAGAGGAGAGGAAGGAAAGAGGAGAGGAAGGAAAGAGGAGAAGAAGGAAAGAGGAGAGGAAGGAAAGAGGAGAAGAAGGAAAGAGGAGAGGAAGGAACGAGGAGAGGAAGGAAAGAGGAGAGGAAGGAAAGAGGAGAGGAAGGAAAGAGGAGAGGAAGGAAAGAGGAGAGGAAGGAACGAGGAGAGGAAGGAAAGAGGAGAGGAAGGAAAGAGGAGAGGAAGGAAAGAGGAGAGGAAGGAAAGAGGAGAGGAAGGAACGAGGAGAGGGAGGAAAGAGGAGAGGGAGGAAAGAGGAGAGGAAGGAACGAGGAGAGGGAGGAAAGAGGAGAGGGAGGAAAGAGGAGAGGAAGGAAAGAGGAGAGGAAGGAAAGAGGAGAGGAAGGAAAGAGGAGAGGAAGGAACGAGGAGAG
>NW_007380297.1:0-26860 GCF_000475195.1 Diaphorina citri | reverse complement strand
AAAGCATTGCATAAAACCTCAAAGCAGTGTGTAAGGGCTATAGAGTCCAGAAATGGCAAAATATTTATTGGTTGTCACAGTAACTTGCAGTGCCAAGAGATTCTGAATATTGACTCTATGACAAATCTGTTTAACAAACAGATGATTTTTGGAAGATTGCATATTCTTTTGACAATAAGTAATTTGACGGGAAAAAGTAGAACAATAGGTTATAGGGGGTAATGAAGATATAAATTGTTATCATTAGTATTCAACATCAAAAAAATTCATTTTTGGAAGATTGCATATTCTTTTGACAATAAGTAATTTGACGGGAAAAAGTAGAACAATAGGTTATAGGGGGTAATGAAGATATATAAATTGTTATCATTAGTATTCAACATCAAAAAAAATTTTCCTTAGGAGTAATCTCCTTGTAGAAGTATCCGGAGCAATGGAATTTCAAATTTTAGCACACCTAGTTACCATTTCTAATAGCAACTGTTTTTTTTTTCCAAGTCATTTATGTTTCACATTTCAATAAAATCAATTGAACCCCAGTAAGGATTTATGTCTACTTCAATCACACAGGTACCTGTATTTCCATAACAAAACTGGGTAACTATGATTTCATTAGGTAAATAGTTCAATGTTTTTAACTATACAAGTCAATTTTCAGAACACCACTGTCTCAATTAATGCACCCCAGTCTGGAATTTATAACTGGCAACTTCAAATATGTCTTTTATTGTGTGTCAACTATCAAAGATCTAAAGAGTGATTTGATGGCTAGGGTAAAATAAGGCCTTGAGGACCAAATGGACCCAAAATGTAGAAGCTAGTTTGGGGCTCTGATAGGGGATGGTTGAGAGGAAAAATCTCCATTTATAAAATACTCATAACTAGGCCAAATACTCGAGCACAAAGCATGGTTCAGAAATGCTATTCACCAAAATATCTACCATATTGTAGGGTTAACCAAGTTCACCTGTTGCACAGAGAAAACTGCACACTGGAATTTGCTGAATTCATACAGCATGAATCCTTGCTTTAAATATACAGTGGACTAAGTTTTCTAGCTCTCAAGCTTGTAGGGTTAACCAAGTTCACCTGTTGCACAGAGAAAACTGCACACTGGAATTTGCTGAATTCATACAGCATGAATCCTTGCTTTAAATGTTTAAATATACAGTGGAATAAGTTTTCTAGCTCTCAAGCTGCAGTATGTTAATTGGTACTAATAAGAAGCAGTAGGGAGTTCTCACCCAGCACTATGTAGGGTAGAATGATTACTGATTGGGAAATACTTCATGTTGCACTATCTCTAGCTCTCAAAATATTTGAACAACGCAACGTGTATGCCGAATCTTGTTTTACCTTTGATTTGATCACAATTATTTCAAGCACTCGTTCAAAACAATTTAATGGTTCAGATTATTTTCGTCTCTAATATCACTGTGGGTTCTTTAATTAATTTATTCTCAACTAAACAAGAGAAGAGACACAAAAATCAATTAAATTACAGTTCTACTTTTCAATATCACTGTGGGTTCTTTAATTAATTTATTCTCAACTAAACAAGAGAAGAGACACAAAAATCAATTAAATTACAGTTCTACTTTTCAAAGAGTGAGCTACACTGTTGCCAACTTATTTGTTTACATGTAACATGTGTGTAAGATTTTACGGTAAAATGAGATTTTTTTACTTTCCTTATCCCATAGGAAGGTTGTGACTCAGCTAGCGGGTGACATGGCACAAGTCACATCACATCAATTTTCCCAAGACAACAGCTGTTAAGTAACGACGAGCGTGGCTAAATATCTGGACGGGTGACTAATTAATATGTAAATTCCAGGTGCCTCCTTCTTGAACGACGGCGGTAACGATATTGACGAGATGGTTTCATTGTCGCGGATTAATTTTAAGCCACCGCAATATTCGTAGGTGTCATAGGAGATTGAGCGCAAAGCTGAAAGACAGATAGGGTTTTGACTAAAAGAAAGGAAAAAGAAATCTAATCTTGGTGAAGTTGTATTTTCCTTTGGCAATTTCCCCTCTTCTGAACCTCATTTCCCCTCCTTCAGCGCGATAGATGGCCTGTCGGAAACGGTTCCGTTTTCCGTTTCCGAAAGAAACGAAATAAAGTTTACGTTTCCGAAAGAAAAGAAAAGAAACGCAGTTCCGTTTCCGAAAGAAAAATACAACTAAACTAGGAAATGGGGGGGCGTTTTTCGTCAGCCTCTCAATCAGCCCTAGCTAGGGTGATTGCTTTGGGCTGACATTTGGTTTGGGCTACAATTTTTTTACGAGAGGGAAATTTCAGGCTGCCAGACTAAGCTGGTCTACTCCCTGTTTGAAGACACCCCTTTAGATCAAATAGATATAATTTAATATGCCCAATTTTAATTAAAGGTATTATTATTATTGCGCTAGGATTTATACTCCTAGGATGAGACTGAAAAGTCCCTTTACCCAAGGAGTCCTATTGTTCAATGGGATTACAATACATATTAAGTAAGTATTGAAAAGCGGAAAAATAAATACCTATTTTACCCATTTTTATTGAAACGTACAAGTAAACCTATGTAGAGGTAGGTACTTAGTTTACAAGTATCTCATAGGTACCACATCAGGAAATGGATATTTAAAAGAGGTTTTAACTACTTAGGTGCAAGTACATACAAAATTACAAATATCTACTCCAGTAATAGTGTTCTTTTTACGGTTGGTAAGTAAACGCGATAGCGCGATACCTAACCAAATTGAGCCCTAGTTTACCGAGATCTCGGTAAAATGGTAAAGCGAGATCACGTCACGATAGGTAACTATTTTTTGGAACGCGAGAAAGTTCCTATGAACCCTATTCAGATTTTAAAAGGTACTTAAATAACGTGTACGCGGGTAAGACCCAAGACTTGATGGACACTATAAGTCAACGCGAGATATTGGGCAAAAAGATTTGAGCGATCCTGTTCGATTCTTGTTAAGAGTATCGGCCTACGGATTGGAATTCTAAATCTGACTAGGTATACAAGTGATCAAGAGTGAATCCGACTTTTCTTTCTCTTTGCCGAAGTGGCCTTTCCGTCCTTAAAGGTGTGTGTCCAAAAATAGTCGATTGGCCATCGATCGATGTCGATCAACTTCGATTTACATCGATCAATGTCGATTTACATCGATCGACGGCCATCGACTGTGTTTTTCCCTCAAACAAGATTAATTTCTCTTCAAAATCGTGCGATACTGGAATTTCCGTACACTGTTGTCAGAGCTGACATAAGACATAAGTACTAAGTAAGCCGGTACATCAATCGACCATGTTCTTACAACGCTACACGCATAGCATAAATAATATTTTTAAGCTTCGCATTTATTCCTAAACACGTTCTAAAACTCAATCAGCCCTAGCTAGGGTGATTGCTTTGGGCTGACATTTGGTTTGGGCTACAATTTTTTTACGAGAGGGAAATTTCAGGCTGCCTGGTATCCTTCCTGTTTAAAGTCCCCGAGCCAGACTAAGCTGGTCTACTCCCTGTTTGAAGTCACCCCTTTAGATCAAATAGATATAATTTAATATGCCCAATTTTAATTAAAGGTATTATTGCGCTAGGATTTATACTCCTAGGATGAGGCTGAAAAGTCCCTTTACTCAAGGGGTCCCTCCACTAAAAGTGGGAGTTTTATATTTCTATGTCCTCTAGGGACCAAAGTCTTCAAATCTGCAGGTAATCGAACCCGTAACCTCCAGTGTGCAAGCCTATTGTGATATCCACTTGGTCATGGAGGTTGCTTTGGTGCAGAGACCAGTAAAAATACATAGTAGGTATTTAAGAGAAACAGTGACAGAAAGAGTTGCACAACAATCTGAAATTTTCAAATGACTTTTTATTTTTATTAGGTATTTTTTGAGTTCATATTTTTAAGGGCACATATTTTTAAGACCTAGGTTCTTTTTAATGGTTTAGGAACAATATTTTCTTAATTCTAAGATTCACCTACAAAATATCTACCATTGAGAGTATTTGAGAGAATGCCCCTATGGGTACCATTAGTAACGAGGTTTTTCCTAACAAGATTTCAGAGGGCATAGTTCACATGAAACATCTAGAAATATTTTCACTTGTTCCATGTCTATCTGGTAACAGCCAGAAATGATAGAAAGGTTATCGGTCAATAATCCTTTACAATATTTCTCTAAGAATTCTTAGCCGTCCTAGAAAAAGGTTTGTTGTGAACGGATACTACAAAAATTCTGTTGCAAAAAAGTCAATAAGGTAATACTACAAATAGTGTTGGACTCAAAGGGTTAACAATTTTACGAGTAAATTCCTAAGCAAATAATTTTCTCATTGAACTCATCTGATTTTCTGGTAAATACCTGCGGCAGCAGCTTTCTGGCGTTTTAATTTATCCGCCGCCGTGATAAAACTTATAAAAAACACGAACACAAATTATCAACTAAAAGTGAAACATTGAATGCTTGAAAGATTGTTTTGGAAAATATTATTGTATTGACGAACGTAAAAACACAACTTTGTCGACCCCTTGCGTAAACTTCACTTCGGCGCAGACAAGTCACCCGCAACGCTCCGTCAGAGTAGGCGACGAAATTTGAAAGTTACGGCGCTGCTTGTGCGTACTTTCAGAAAGTAAACATCGCTTATCTAATCGTTTTCATCGTAGAAACTTTCATGTTGCTTGAGCACGTGTGAAAGGGTAGGTATAATTAATTACCTACCTATCTAGATACATACCTATTTTATTACCTAACTTATGGCGGGGACCACAAAGTGCGTATAAACTCCGTTTAAAAGTTGTCTTGGATCCTAGAAATCTGTTTGACTGCAATTTTTGAAAATACCTATAGATTCTTTCATCCGAGAGTTAAACTTAAACCGACTTTAGCTTGTCGCTCGCTCTGGCCATTGGACCAACCTTAGTGGCGTAGTAACGCGGTGGACTTCGAATCTGAAAGATGGTTGGTTCGGGTCCAAGAACAACATTTCTGACATTCATGCTGGGAAAAAAAGAAGAAAAAGCCACTTCCATGGGAATATGTATGTTGTGTTCTCAGTCTCTTGAGGACAATTGAGTAGCGACCTGTGGCGGGATTACCAGAGGAAAAATTGAACATATGGGAAATAACCCAACTTTGCATTTGTAGGTGTATTTTTTCTTCTTCTTCTTCAAGTTAATATTTTTTTTTTTTTAATTATTAATTTAGATAGGCAGGAAACTTTGTTTAGTAATTGCCCTCCCTGTAGAGCGTTAAACAAGGTATTTTAAAAAAAAAAAACATCCCATGATTCCCATGTAAGGCACAATTCTAGGGAGGCTAAAGCTTTGGACTGTGTTGGGATTGAGATTAATAAAATTCAGGATCAAGCTCTACCTAATACCCAGCTTCTGTTTGTTTACAAGTCAGAGATTGCGCATTCGCGAAAAATGGCCGCAAGGCTTCACTTTTTGATCAAAAATGCCCCTGATCCACTGCATATTAACCTCTTTGATCGGCCTTGAATGGAATGCGGAAAGCGGCCATCATATTTCGCAGGGGTCATTGACCTCTTACATCCCCTTGGAGTGTGTATTGCATGTTGCATACTTCGCTTCTCCCGAGACTGATCTAATGAATTTATTTTGGCAATATCTTCGGAACTACTCAACGGATTTTGCTGAAATTTTGAAGGGACCTAAAAAAAAAAGATTCCTCCCTCGACAAAATCCTGGATACGGCCCTGGTCCTAGATAAGGTGTGCTAATTTTGTTATTGTGATTAAAAAGGAAAATCAAAATACATTTACTTAAAATAATAATAGATAATCTGAGTGATTTCGTTGGAGATTGAAACTTTTTTTCCAGTTCACTCTTCGAGAAAAAATAAATTGAAATCTAAAAAGAAAATATGAAATATAGAATTAAATTAAATTAATAACTATATTCTAGGTAATATTTTTTCGAGAAAAATAAATAAATGATAAGAATAAATGTACCTAAAGAAGAAGAAAAAAATATCGATATGAAATATAAATAATTATACTAATAAGATTTTAAAAAATAATGAATAATGAGTACCTATATCGTATATTTTATTTAAGAAGAGTTTGAAAAGAAGAAAGAACGAAATAATGAATAAATTAAAAAATAGAGTAAAACGACCAAAGAAGAAAAAAAGGTCGGTGCAGAAGAATTAAAAAATAAAATGAAATGAAAATAATATGGAAAGTATATCTTCCATTTTCGGAAGGATTTTCCACCTTCAGGATGGCATTGAGAAATCGATTTTTTTTCCTTTGTCATCTTAAAAAGGGACGGAGGAAAATATTTCCAACCCCTATTTAATCCTGATTTATTCAATGGTATGGACTTTTGATCGACGGGGAAAAAACTGTTCTTAATAATAATTTTTCTAAATGGCTTCGGGGGAAAAGGAAAAAAATCGGCAGTTATTTTGAGTCTGCTAAGGACCTCCTCAATTTGTTGTAGTCTGGCTGCTAGTTCGCTCGAAAAAAAAACTACTTCCCAGGGAATTATCATAAATCTGTTTGCATTTCATTTGTAGCTCTGCCTCGCAAAACGGATCCATGAGTAGGTACGTCTCAGATTCAGAGGAGTCACAATATTTCCAGCTTGTTTTTTCACCAACACAGCAAAATACGGCCACCATATTATATCTGATGGTCGTATTTTCTGTATTTCCTGGAAATTCCAACAGGATTCCAATATCCTTTCAAAACGGATCCATGAGTAGGTACGTCTCAGATTCAGAGGAGTCACAATATTTCCAGCTTGTTTTTTCACCAACACAGCAAAATACGGGCACCATATTATATCTGATGGTCGTATTTTCTGTATTTCCTGGAAATTCCAACAGGATTCCAATATCCTTATCACAACGCCTCTCTTTTAAGGACCCGGTAAAAAATCCGATGATTTTCACCTCACCTAAAATACCTATGAGGGGAGTACTTCCTCTTTAATCCTTTAAATTGCTCAATATTTCGTATTATCTTTTTTTCTGTGCCCAATTTACTAATAATGAACTGAAAAAATATTCTGAGGTCCCTCCTACTGATATGGTTTCATTTCTACGATTATGAACTGTGGTTCACAAGCGTCCATCGCTAAATTGAAATTGAAATGGCTCTAAAGTCCTAATTGCTGCTCATAACAACCAAAAGAAAGGGGGCAAACATAAATAAACTAAAATTAATACCCAGCTCGGTCCAGGAATTCCAGGATTGATTTAAATCCCGGGATAATCTGATGTGGTAAGCCCTATAGGGCATAGTCCTGACGTTTTTTTTTTTCTTTTTAGAAGGAGCTTTTCCATTCAACTACCATGTCCTCGTAATATCCGGGACAGGATTTCTCCATCAGCGGGGCCTTCCTTCAGGTCATCTAGACATTTGAGTAGGTATACCTATGTGTGAACTATGAAATGTGAACTGTGAATGAGTGAATGGATCTTGTTTTTATAATATAAGATTTAGAATGCCTTTTAATATTTTCTGAATTTATTTTTCAAACAATTGTCCGGGTAAGATTGAAAAGTTTAAGGACATCCGAAGATGTACCTACGGCTGAGTTGGTAGGTTAATTGTGATCCAAAGAATGGGATCGTTTCTATACATTTGGGCTAGACATTATCAGTTCTAAAGAATAACCCCATGGAAATCGTCTGAATATTTATGCCTAGATCTTTAAGTTTCCAAGTGTTGTATTCTGGTATACGTAGTAAAATATTGTCTTCCGCAGAAATTTAGCCGGATGGATTATGAGGGATTTTTATCGGTGCTCTGGCTGAGGCACTCTATTTATAATTATGAGCGTTTCAATCGGATCTGCTCATAGAGAAACAAAGCTGCAAAAATACCTTTTCGGGTGGTAAAATTATTGCCGCCCGAAGAAAATCCATTGTGGCAGATCCATATGAAACACCCTGAATATGCCGTAAAAAGCAATATATTATCATGGAAATACACGTAAGATATCGGACTTCTGAACACATTTGACTGCTTGACTAGAATGTTTGAAAGTTACCAAAGAAGTCAATTACCTAATTACCTACTGTCATTGCATACCTTATCAAATAGATAGTAAAATGGTAGTACACCACAAACATGGGAATAGCACGCTTACGGGTCTTCTACCCAAACTTATTTTTTTCGACTATCATGCCACTTTGAGCTGGTCACGTACTGCTCGAGTTTCGACTAACTAAAAGCTTGGTTTTGAAAAATTGGTCCGAAAACATTTAGGTCAAGGTGGTAGAAGTGATTTTCACTTTCGAAGTACGGACGCAATATATTTCATTTCTAGAAGTCGACATGTTACATTTACGCGTAAATCTTAGAATGGTAGATAACATCGTGAAAGGTGGTAATGATAAAATATTACTATAAAGATTTGTATTTCTTATTAAAAACATCTTTTCACATCAATAATTAATTTATTATTGTACAAAGTGTGCGTACTTTCAGAAAGTAAACATCGCTTATCTAATCGTTTTCATCGTAGAAACTTTCATGTTGCTTGAGCACGTGTGAAAGGGTATAATTAATTACCTACCTATCTAGGCACCTACCTATTTTATTACCTAACTTATGGCGGGGACCACAAAGTGCGTATAAACTCCGTTTAAAAGTTGTCTTGGATCCTAGAAATCTGTTTGACTGCAATTTTTGAAAATACCTATAGATTCTTTAATCCGAGAGTTAAACTTGAACCGACTTTAGCTTGTCGCCCTGGCCATTGGACCAACCTTAGTGGCGTAGTAACGCGGTGGACTTCGAATCTGGGAGATGGTTGGTTCGGGTCCAAGAACAACATTTCTAACATTCATGCTGGGGAAAATAAAAAGAAGAAAAAAGCCACTTCCATGGGAATATGTATGTTGTGTTCTCAGTCTCTTGAGGACAATTGAGTAGCGACCAGAGGAAAAATTGAACATAATTATTATGGGAAATAACCCAACTTTGCATTTGTAGGTGTATTTTTTTTTTCTTCTTCTTCAAGTTAATAATATGATTTTTTTAAAAAATTATTAATTTAGATAGGCAGGAAACTTTGTTTAGTAATTGCCCTCCCTGTAGGGCGTTAAACAAGGTATTAAAAAAAAAATATCCCATCTGATTGACCATGTAAGGCTAAAGCTTTGGACTGTGTTGGGATTGAGATTAATAATATTCAGGATCAAGCTCTACCTAATACCCAACTCGGTCCAGGAATTCCAGGATTGATTTAAATCCCGGGATAATCTGATGTGGTAAGCCCTATAGGGCATAGTCCTGACGTTTTTTTTTTTCTTTTTAGAAGGAGCTTTTCCATTCAACTACCATGTCCTCGTAATATCCGGGACATGATTTCTCCATCAGCGGGGCTTCCTTCAGGCCATCTAGACATTTGAGTACCTACCTGTGTGGGAAGCAAGAAGAGAAAATCAGATAGACGTTTACAGCAAAAATAAATAAAAACAATAGAAATATGTAATATAATATATAAGTAAGACAAATAAGTAGGTATATAAAATATCATTTTTGTTTATCATAATATTATTTTACCGGTAAATATAGGGTGCCTCATCAGCTAGAGCGTCGAAAAGTATTATTTGTTATTTAGAATGCCTTTTAATATTTTCTGAATATATTTTTCAAACAATTGTCCGGGTAAGATTGAAAAGTTTAAGGACATCCGAAGATCTACCTACGGCTGAGTTGGTAGGTAAATTGTGATCCAAAGAATGGGATCGTTTCTATACATTTGGGCTAGACATTACCCCATGGAAATCGTCTGAATATTTATGCCTAGATGTTTAAGTTTCCAAGTGTTGTATTCTGGTATACGTACTAAAATATTGTCTTCCGCAGAAATTTAGCCGGATGGATTATGAGGGATTTTTATCGGTGCTCTGGCTGGGGCACTCTATTTAAACTAAAATAAAAAAAGGGAAAAAGAAATGAAACAAACAAAACGGTGTACATTGACTAGGCACGTTTATTGAAATAAAATAAAATGACTTGGTAAAATTATATAAAATAAAAGGACAAAATGAAAGAAAATAAATCAAAACACGTTTTAAAAAAGTTGAAAATTAAAATAATAAGTCCTTGTAGGCTGTAATATGAATCTCCCTCACATAGTGAGGACATACGGACAAGTAATCTGCCTCGTTTTGAAAACAGACGACTGTCGGGAAATGCACAAGATAATTTTAGCTGCACATAAACCACGAGTACCATTTGACGAATTTGATTGATACACATCTCAGCCAACAAGGATTAAGTACACAAAAAATAAAACTAAAGAAAAAGTCAACAAAACAAAATTAAAGAAAGCAAAAAAACACGCGGCTGCCTATTTCCCAAATTCAAAGAAACTGGACATTAAAAGTTGACTATCATTTCAAAGAGCTCAAAAATAACACTGATCACCAAACTAATTGAAGAAATATTCTAAAATCAAATCAGTGTAGACTGACATGATGGTAATGTCAATTGAGGCCAAAAAGAAATCAGTTTCTTTTTTATGTTTCAGATACCTCGATAACTACTTAAAACTTTGGTCAGAACACACATCTTAAGTTGAGATTCTCAATTCACTGAATTTTTCTCTTATAGATGTGATATCGATGTACAGTTTAGATGTCATAATATCGATCTTTTACAAGGGGTTTAATTTTGTGAGGACAAGGCATTCACATAACTATATATTTATCTTTGGTTTTTCTCTAACTCTTATCTGGACCAGTGTTATTTACAATAAATCAAGTTAAAAGATTGCACTTGGTAACAAGTATTTAAAAACAAATCTCGAGCTAGTCAATCCGCTATACAATATGTCCACTTTTATCAAATAGTCTACTATACACAGGGTCAACTTTCATAGGAAACTCGTTTGTACTTTTGACCATTGAAAATTTGCAAATACAAAACGTCCAATCAGGCTTTTCTTGTAAAGACTTTTTTGCACATATTTCGCCGGACACCGTAATGAACACATTATTAATCAATTTGATTTTCAAATAGTTAGGTTATATGAATAATATTTCCTCGTATTGTATCAAAGCAAAATCAATTTTGTCTTTATTATCTACCCACAGACATGGAGGAAATATTCCTCAAATATGAGGTTGAATCTCCCAGATCTCTTTTATTTGGTAAATACGAGGATTGATATAATTTGAAGTCTAAAAAGGGTATTTGAAGAAAAACAGGGATCTGTTATTTTAATAAGAAATTGGAGATGGAAACTGGTGGAATGAAAGTACTTGTATACTTGACTGCTGTTTTTGTTCATTTATTAGTATTACAATCCCGAACATTTTAAAAGTGACGAGTAAGTATATATTGGTAGAGATAATGAGATGATTCTATTTATAATCAACAGAGTACAAATAATCTCAAGTCAATAATTAGGTACCTAAGTAAAATAATAAATAGTACCTAAACTAAAATTATACGCTAGTAATGACTAGGTATGGTAAATGTGTCAAAATAATTACAATAATTTTGAGGAATAACTTAAAAATGAGTAAGTATTTAGCTAGAGATTAACTTATGGAAACAGTCTTTTCTTTGATTTTTTTAGTAATAAAATTACAAGTTATACTAAACATAACACATATAACATAGTTTTTAACATTCTAAGATGGAATTTGTTACTAACAAAATCTGAACAATAAAGATTTGCAATGAAAAAGAAAAATATAGAGAACAAAGGTAGTAGCAAGAGAATTCATAGTACACAAGGATATAGCATTTGTATGTCGTAAGAGAAAAGACGATGAAACAAAAGTGAGGGTTATTTTCATACCTATCATACTTTTAGTAACTCACTTGAAATATGTAAATTGTAAGTTTAACTCAAAATTCCTATCAGAATTTCTAAACAAAGATTTTAAATACATCATTTTTAAAACACTGTAACCAACAGATCGAATATTTTAAATACCACTAAATAAATAAATTTTAAATAACAAATTATTCTTTAAAGTAAGTGGTGGAATGGCAAGTAAGACCAACCTAGGAATGGTTCCTTTTCAGCTTTAAATTCGGCATCTTATTGATCAAGGATTGATATAATTTGAAGTCTAAAAAGGGTATTTGAAGAAAAACAGGGATCTGTTATTTTAATAAGAAATTGGAGATGGAAACTGGCGGAATTAAAGTACTTGTATACTTGACTGCTGTTTTTGTTCATTTATTAGTATTACAATCCCTGACATTTTAAAAGTGACGAGTAAGTATATATTGGTAGAGATAATGAGATGATTCTATTTATAACCAACAGAGTACAAATAATCTCAAGTCATAACACATATAAGTATAATATATTTTGGTACTTACATGGATAATATATAAATTGTGCTTTCATTTTTTAAAATTTGTCTCGCTACACATATAAGTATAATATATTTTGGTACTTACATGGATAATATATAAATTGTGCTTTCATTTTTTAAAATTTGTCTCGCTTTTTTTTAAACATTAATATAAATTCAATATCCGAGACCAAGTAGTCATGGACAGGGCCTGGGTTCGACTCCCAGCAAGGTAAAAAAATAAAATGTAAAGTACTCTGATCTATGAAGACAGCCACTTTGAAGTGATGGTTACGACTGGTGTAACTTTTTCAGTGGGTAGGAATGAGAAGATAATGTTAAAAACCCCTGTACTTTGACGAGAAATAGATGAAATTAAACCTAACCAAAAGTTGACGAATTTAACCCAGGATGGTTAAAGACAGCACTCAGCTTTTGGGAGAGTAGTGAGGAAGAAAAATGATTTTGTAATATTTATTCGTTACTATTTTTCTTTCTGAAAAGTCTTTCCCTAAAAATTTTAACTGTAGCTGATGTCATTTCACTCTTTAACCACTCTTGGTTATGGGAATGTAAAACCTTCCTAAATAGAAACTGAAGCTATCTTTTGAAACATTTTTCACTTTATTTTGGGACACGAACTTTCAAAGCGAAATATTGACTCTTTCTGAAAAGTCTTTCCCTAAAAATTTTAACTGTAGCTGATGTCATTTCACTCTTTAACCACTCTTGGTTATGGGAATGTAAAACTTTCCTAAATAGAAACTAGAGCTATCTTTTGAAACATTTTTCACTTTATTTTGGGACACGAACTTTCAAAGCGAAATATTGATATAAATTCTTCCCAAATTAAACTGGGTAATCTTTGGCTTAAAGTAAAGCAATGCCTTGACCACTCGCAATACCGTCCTAAGCCCGTATATCAAAATTCCAAAATTTTAGGAAACGCAAAATGTTAGCTCTTTTTTCCGGAACATTTATGGATCAGAAAAAATGTAGAAGTAACGGGTTTAGTAAAATTTCGGAATTTGACAGTGACATGTTTTTCTTTTAGGTAAAAGTCCAATTAAGATTGAATGGTTTAAATATTTTCACAAGAATTTTAGGGTTATTTTTTACTTTTCTAAAAGAAGGAATTGTGGAATTTAGTTACTTTCTATTACTATGGATGTCACTGGAATCGTAAAATATATATTTCAGTCATACGATTTTCGGTTTTGTTGTAAAATAATAAGATAAAAAAAATCAACAAAATGAAAAAAAAAATGTATACTTTTGTTACGAGAACTGTGAAGTAAAGTAACGCTGCACAATACTAGTAAGTTGATTTAACACAAATCTCATGACAAATTTAAAGGAATCGAATAAAACTGAAATAAAAATTGAGACTATTAGGTAATCAATTTGTAATAATAAAAACAATAGCATTCTCTTACTAACTAATAAATAATTAATAATAAATGAATAATTAAGAATAATAATATGCAAAATTAGTGAAAATTAATCAATGTTGAATAAATAATTTAATGAAAAAGTTCCCATAGTAAATGAAAAATTCAAAGAGGTAAAGAGAAATTTGTTTTTTGACATTAGAAAAGTAAACTCACTTCTTTCTGCTCAACACTGGGTATGAGATACCTACCATCTATTGATGACTTTGAAGTTGTTTTTCCTCAGATGACTTTTCAAACAGTGTCTTAGAGTAGAGCAGAATTTATTTCGAGAGATTAATTTGGAAAACAAGCATATTTGGAGAGATTTGTAGAAGAAAAATATGGAATATCGATGAATATTGAAATTACCAAGTATAAAAATGAGAGAAAGACTTTCAAGATGGTTGAATTTGGAACGTTATTATGATTTGGACAGGAAAGGGAAACCATACTTTTAATTCATGGACTTCAATTTCCAATGTTTGGTAGGTACTTGGTAGTTTTTAAAGACTTTCAAGATGGTTGAATTTGGAACGTTATTATGATTTGGACAGGAAAGGGAAACCATACTTTTAATTCATGGACTTCAATTTCCCATGTTTGGTAGGTACCTGGTAGTTTTTATTTTTATTTTATTCTTTTCCTCCATTAGGTACCCTAAAGCTTTTAGGGGTTCCAGATTTTTATTTTGTAAGGAAAATAAACAATATCAATAAATAATTCAACAAACACTGAACAAAGAAAATTTAAGAATAAATAATTATGGAATATAACCGAAAGTAAAATAAATTAATTTAATAGTTATAAAATATACATCATTTTTAAAACACTGTAACCAACAGATCGAATATTTTAAATACCACTAAATAAATAAATTTTAAATAACAAATTATTCTTTAAGGTAGGTGGTGGAATGGCAAGTAAGACCAACCTAGGAATGGTTCCTTTTCAGCTTTAAATTCGGCATCTTATTGATCTGTAGTTTTGGTCTAACTCATTCGTATTCTTTTTAACCCCTCTTCAATCGTTTAAATAGGTTTAGGTTATGTTGTTTGCATCACTATTCATTCACAAATAACTTTAAGAAAGTAAATAATTCTGTAGAACTGTCAGCGAGAAATCTAGAAGTAGAAAATGATTTTCTACGTCTAGGAAGTTATATAGGTCTGTTGTTAGGTAATCATGCTAGTACATATAATTATTTGGATAAATTCTTCCCAAATTAAACTGGGTAATCTTTGGCTTAAAGTAAAGCAATGCCTTGACCACTCGCAATACCGTCCTAAGCCCGTATGTCAAAATTCCAAAATTTTAGGAAACGCAAAATGTTAGCTCTTTTTTCCGGAACATTTATGGATCGGAAAAAATGTAGAAGTAACGGGTTTAGTAAAACTTCGGAATTTCAAGATAGAACTTTTGATCTTGAGACGGCAGCGTACTTGGCAAAGCCTCTAATATATTATAAAATTGTACATTGAAAATACGTTACCAATAAAAGCTATACAATAATTGATTATTACTTTGGATAAATTGTGTCACAGATAAAACGTGAAGGTTTCAAAACCAACAAACGGTTGGGTGAGATTAAGCTTCTGACAGATGTTATTAGAACCATAGTTGAGACATAAGAAGTACCAAATAGCAATAAAAGCTATACAATAATTGATTATTACTTTGGATAAATTGTGTCACAGATAAAACGTGAAGGTTTCAAAACCAACAAACGGTTGTGTGAGATTAAGCTTCTGACGGATGTTAGAATAATAGTTGAGACATAAGAAGTACCAAATAGATGTCTCGCATTACCCACGAATAAAGTCTCAAACCGTTGGATGACTTGAAATCCTTCACATATATATTTATATATTTGTAGAATAGAGCTCGAGAAAATGTATAAATACAATAAATTACAAGAAGAAACTATTTGCTTCTTCTAACCTCACTCATTCACTATCTTTCATTAAATAAGTACATCATTATTATCAATTATACGTATTTTGAATTATGTATAATTCCCTATGTAACGATTAAAATGTAAACAATGAGGTAATAACTGCCGTAATGATTTAAAAAAAAATCGAGAAAAATAAATAAAAAATAAATCTCAAACAATATGAAATCTCGAAAAAAAGAAACCAAATAATACTATCAATAAACTAAACAAAATCTTTGTCAAACCAGGAAAATCAAGAGAAAAAGAAAAAGACTGTTAATTTAATCCTTAAACAACTAATGTCATAGAAAGATTTGTTAATATAGAAGATAAATAAAAAAGCCATATTTTTATGAATAAATGAAAGAAAAGTGATTTTTAGAGTACTTATTTTCTTACGAGGAAGAAGAAAAGAATATATAATAAATCAATTTCTATAAAATAAATCATTTATAATACCTAAAAGTTTAAAAGAAAATCCAAGAAAAAATCCAGCAAAACAATATTACACTAGAACTCAAAATAAACAAAATATTTAACTTGCTTAGTCTGGTAAATTTTACAAAACACAACATAAGTAACAAAATGGGGACACTTCAAATTGCTTGTTAACTCTTTATATTGCCTTCTATCTCAAAACTTCGATACTATCGTGTTTGTGTTTAACTACAACTGAGTGGTTGACATCTTGCGTGAATTATTTCAAGCCAAACTAAACAGTTAAGGTCAATATGCAGAAACAACAAAGTAGTCTTCTTCCCAAGGTTTAACTTTATATCAACAAAGACTAGGAAAGTAAATTTAGGCTGTAAGTTTACCAAACGTGTCATTTTTTTTTTTCAACTCACTTTGCCAACCAAGAAAATTGAGCTAAGAGGAAAAAGAGCTAAAATACAATTTAAACAAGTATTTCAATAGGAGTACATCTTTACTATAAAGTAGCCATTGTCAACCTAGGATTCAAAGTTCATGTGTGGAATATTTAGCAACATTATCATGTAGACAAGTGTGCAACCATTAGACAATAGCAAGTTTAATAATATTTTGCATGCACCTCGGACTGACAACCGTATAGAACATAAGTACATAGAAAATGGGACTTTCTAGTAATAGCGGTCAATTTTTACCTACAATATCATTGCTGGCTTCCACAAACATGGCAAGATGCGTCCCAAAGTAGAATTATCAATTGCTTAATTTTATAATATTATGACTAGGGTTCTTAGGGATTTTCCAAAACCGATTAATTACCCATTTTGGGTGTCTAATATGAATCTAATTAACAATAATTCCCCCAAGTAGAACGTATAAATAAGACATTAAATATCCTATCCTATTCTGATGCGTCCCAAAGTAGAATTATCAATTGCTTAATTTTATAATATTATGACTAGGGTTCTTAGGGATTTTCCAAAACCGATTAATTACCTATTTTGGGTGTCTAATATGAATCTAATTAACAATAATTCCCCAAAGTAGAACGTATAAATAAGGTATTAAATATCCTATCCTATTCTGTCAGAGCTAAAATACAATTTAAACAAGTATTTCAATAGGAGTACATCTTTACTATAAAGTAGCCATTGTCAACCTAGGATTCAAAGTTCAAGTGTGGAATATTTAGCAACATTATCATGTAGACAAGTGTGCAACCATTAGACAATAGCAAGTTTAATAATATTTTGTATGCACCTCGGACTAACAACCGTATATATAGAACATAAGTACATAGAGGAGAAAAGAGCCCACTTTCACCCGCTCTAGCCAAGCATCACCAGCCTAACGAAATGTCCGTAAGTAAATACAAATATGTAAACCTATACATATTGGGTTGACAATAGCAGGTAAAGAGTACAAAAAACCACAAAGAGTCAAAGCAGAGCCCGGCTTCAATGGTTATAACTAAATTTAAAACAAGTATAAAGTACTGAGATCTGGTCCTCTTGGTTCAGCTGTGATAGATGGACTTGAGGGAATACTCCAATTTTATGAAATTAAACCCGGGATACCTGTTGAATTCATAAAACCAGTTAGTATACGTGACTTGGATAGACAATACATAAAGGAAAACAAAACGCAAAGGCGTCTCCAGTAAGATATGATCGGGTGTTTCAATTCTCTTTCCTCTCAATCCAACAATTCTAATGCTTTATAAAATTGATAGATCGAAAAAAAGTTTCTAATTTATAAGAATGAAAAACTCAGGATCATATCATACAACCCGGTGGTGTAATATAAAGATAAGTGTGATTCATTTTGGAAACTAAAAGACAACAAAAAAGTGTTTCCTACATTTTCCGCTAAACCCTTCTTCCCAAAAAGTCGAGTTCATTTCCCTTGTCCGTTTGTAATAAATACTCCCCTGGATGGGGGAACCAACCAACCAATATTCTGTATGTACAATAGAATTAGTTTGCAATTTGCCCTGTCAGATCCTTTCCTGTCCATTCAAACTCAAATTGGATAGTTTGAATTTTCTTTGATCCTTCATAGGTTTCTGATTTTTGGATCTTTGAAAAATTCCAGAACGTTTTGGATCTTTCATAACTCTTCAATTATTTATGTATCAAAGGTTTGTGATTCAAGCAAAAAAACAGAGCTCTGCTAGATGATCGGTGGCAACCAGACCCGCAGTTGTTGCCAACGTCGGAGTGTTACGCAACCGCTCAGCGACGGACCCCAAGTCCACTACGTCACTGAGCAACATTTTATTCTAAGAGGTTTTACCTTTGTTTGTTTTGAACGAAACCTGGAGGATTCTATTCCCCAGGGCATATCCGTTGAGAGATTGAATAGCGACGACTGCCTCGTCGTAGTTTGTCATCGTCACGAAGCCAAAGCCTTTACATTTGTTCGTCTGAAGATCTCGGATAACTTTGACGCTTTGCACAGCACCGAACGGTCCGAATAGTTGCCACAGGACACTCTCCTCTGTCTCAGGAGCTAGATTGTACACGAAGATACACCAGCCTGAGCCGTTCATTGTGTTGGCCGGGAGGATAGAACTAGCCAGGAGATCACCAGTCAGAGGGGAGAACCTGTGACCAACAGAAATTATGTTAGAGGCAAGGAATACAAACACGAAATTTCGGGATTCCAACACCGAATCCCGGAATTGAAAATAGAAAGAATGTAACAAAGATTAGGGAAGTATAAATCAAGTACAAAGGTAAAACCAAGAGTAAAAGAAATCATGTAGAAATAAATATAATATACAGAAGAACATACATACTAAACTAGGAATTTATTTTTAAAGAATGACTACATATTATTGACAAACAAACTCGTGTGATCTAGACTTCTAGATGTTGGTCTCTCAAAATAATTGTCTGACACAATGGACTTTATCTGCTGAACACTAAACTTTCTTTACATCTCTATCCCACTATATTTAGTTTTATCAAGGGAGAAAAATATATAGTTCTACTCACAACAGAATTCTACTTCTATGTATTCAAAGTTTCATGCCAGTCAGAGAGCTGATTCAGCTGATACAACATTACAATATGAATTCAATATCAATTCTCATGGGTCCTCTTTTTTCCTAAGCTTTAGTACAGGCGCTATACACCAAAAAGAGGGGAAATTGCCAAGGACAATACAGCTCTAGCTGTCCAACATAGCTTTGCAATGAGAATTGCGCTGATACAACATTACAATATGAATTCAATATCAATTCTCATGGGTCCTCTTTTTTCCTAAGCTTTAGTACAGGCGCTATACACCAAAGAGGGGAAATTGCCAAAGGGCAATACAGCTCTAGCTGTCCAACATAGCTTTGCAATGAGAATTGATATTGAATGAAAACTGTAAACTAACTACTTTTGTTAAGACACTAACCTCTGTAAACCCTTATTTATGGCTAGCATGGTTTTGCCAGTGCTAAAAACAAAAGAAGACAATCACAAATATCAGTAAACCTTGTTAGAGAATGAAAGACAGAACAGTCAGACTTTGTTAGGACAAATACAAAAATGCACTTCAACCAATAAAAAGCGAAACAGAGCACCGTTAGTAAAGGTTGTTAGCCAAGCCACTTATAGACCCATTGAAATATTGGAAAATTAGAAATTGGTCGTATTTTACATGTTATTTGAAGAAAAAAAAGTACACCGTTCGATAGTACTGAAAGGAAAGCTTAAATTTAGATGCTGTTTAAGCAGTTTGATAGCCAATCACAAATATCAGTAAACCTTGTTAGAGAATGAAAGACAGAACAGTCAGACTTTGTTAGGACAAATACAAAAATGCACTTCAACCCATAAAAAAGCGGAACAGAGCACCGTTAGTAAAGGGCTAAATGTTAGCCAAGCCACTTATCTCTAGATAGACCCATTGAAATATTGGAAAATTAGAAATTGGTCGTATTTTAAATGTTATTTGAAGAAAAAAAGTACACCGTTCGTTAGTACTGAAAGGAAAGCTTAAATTTAGATGCTGTTTAAGCAGTTTGATAGTTTCAAAATGACATACAAAATATACTTAGCCCAAAATGCCAACACATTTCACTCAGTCCAAGGGTTTTCTTTTTATTGTTCGTGCTTTTATTTTTGTAAGTAAAACATTTTATCGATATTCTTTCCACTTAGTAACGTGCTCTTGATGTTCAAGCAATCGCTCCTTTAGATGGCCAGAGAAATTTTCTCAAACCAAGCTTTTGTTGTTGTTTTGGCGGCTTTAGCTTTCGCCGAATGGCAATGGCAGAATAAAGGAGATATCTTTTTGTATCTACTAATCTGCAAACCAAGATTGCCAAATTTATAGGTATAGGTATAGGTATAGGTATGTTTTATTTGGTATTAATTTTTTTTTTACAATGAATTTCTTATCCTAAGCTTAATATAAACTTCTAAGATCTATAATACCTAAAAGTAAGTAATAATTTTACTTTTTAAAAAAAAAAAAAAAAAAAAAAAAAAAAACAAATTCATGTCGGTAGGTGTGAAAAGTCAGTGTTCCCTCATACTCTCATTACTTCATCCTTTTCATACCTACATGATGCATTCATATCTCAGAACATAGATTTTCTTGATCTTTCAGTCTGGCTGTGAAGACCATTTAACTCGGGAGCAAATATTGAATTAGCGACTACAGATAACTCACCTGTTGTTTTGTCTCTGATGAGCTTGCAGCTCTCTACCTCTCCGACAGATGAGAAGAGAGATTTCATTTCCTCTTGTGTCATTGTTTGCGGCAGATAGTTGACTATGAGATTGGTCTTGCTCTCTTCATTTGACGGAGTTTGGGATGCTGAGTTGTGAGAGTTGACAGAACTGTTGTGGAGGGACCCATTCTGTTGTGGCATAGCATCCATCCCGTTTTGCATCATTATGAAATAATTGCCTTCAATTTTGGCTGATGTTTGTTCTGTGGAAAAGGAAAGTTTACTTATTAGTTCAAAAATCAATATTTATTGTAGGTAGGTATTTGTGCTCAGTTTAAAAAAGGGAGGTTACAATCACAAGATTTAAACTCGTCAACCAAAGGCTAAAGTTGGTAATAAATTAACTCGATCCTGCAAATTAATTTTTTGTGTTAGTTAAACAATAGGTTTGATTTTATTTAAAATTTGGTAAAAACACATAATGAACATATTTTGGTAATTAGATTTTGGGGCCTATTGGACCATTGAAGACCCTTTGGCCAAGTGAAGATTACAGTTTGCCAAACTATGGGGACCTTATGAATCTGTTCTTCTGTTTTAAGATTGAAATGTCACTAGCAGTCAGTGGATCTTTTAATTCCTAAGAGCTCTTTCTTGGAGTGAGCGCTACAGTTGACTGAGCTACCAGTGGTAAGTATAACAAGGAAAACACACAATCCATCTTTATAATCTTTTATTTAGCATATAGCTCTAATGAAGTTTGGAATTTTTCATAGTGCCATGAAATATCCCGGGTTCATTTTCACAATAAAGAGAAGTCCATTCTGTATAAGGAATATGTCAGCACAAGCTGATATCCAGTCAATATTGAATTATATTTCTAAATACCAAAAGAACATTGAGGAAAACACTTTGTGTTTTCAAACAGTTGATAAGAAAAACATTACCCAAAGATTAAAGTTGGGTAGAAGTACCATAGATTGGTAGATATCAAAAGAGCACTTCTGAGTTTCAGAATAGAGAAGAATGAACACTCTTAGGTGAAAAGTAAAGACAAGGGACCCAAAAAGGGCAATCTTTAATTTAGCACTCAGATAAAAAATTATCAGACTTTTTTTTATATTTTTTAAATGTTAAAATATGAAAATACCCGCCAACGCCATGGCCATGAGATCAAAATTACACTGTTGCCAAGTCAGAGTTAAATCAAATCGCATAGGTAGGTGCTTGGAAAACCGTACGGGGCTCGTTTTTTTTTTTTTTTTTTTTTTTTTTTTGTAGCCAAAACCAAATGTCACTATGTGATTCCAAAGCAATCACCCTAGCTGGGGCTGATTGAGAGGCTGACGAAAAACGCCGACCCGGTCTGTACACGGGAAAAGGCGAAGAACAAGGACTCCTGAGGGAAACTTTTACCGTCAGTCGATAAGTACATATTTGTATGTCGTACTTCCTCCAGTATCGAAAACAATTGACGATATAAGCCAATGTAGTGGTTGCCCAGTTGAAGTTACATATTAAATATTTATTTTTCTAATACCCTGATAATTTCCCTCAGGTACAGAATGCTCGACAGAGATGTATACTATCACAGATCCAACGCTCATAAGAAACATTACGTCCTGAGCTTAATCTTCGCCTTTGACAGAGAAGAAGATGCATATCAAATCAGCTTCAGCTATCCATATTCCTATTCCAAATGTAAATTATACCTCGATACTTTGGAGAAAAAGAAGAATGAGTTCTTTCAGAGAGAAGTTTTGAATCATTCCATCGTAAGTGTATTACAAAGTGTTCTCAGCTTACTTACTTTAGCCGGTGGATACTTCAACCACCAGAAACCCTTCCAGACAGTGTTCTCAGCTTAACTCCAAACCCAAGAAGCCCACGCTGAGCCTTAGTTTTAGGGGCAAACAGCCCCAAAAGATGTACTAAGCTTATACGAATTTAGCGTAGTGTATTAAGTGGGGAACGACATTTGTGATTAGTAGTTATGCGTATTTAGATTTGTCTGTCTCTGTCGGATCAACCAACCACAATTAAAATTCCTTTTTTTTATTGCCAAACTGAATAGATTGTAATGAAACGGGAAATTTTTAAATGCTAGCCCTATTGTGTATATGTATAGGGTCAACGACTTACAAAAATTACTCACAAGTGATTTTTAATCTATATTTCGAGGGGTGGTAGCGGCTTAGATATTCAGGGATGCTTATTGAGATTTTGAATGGCGAATGTCGAAATTTTTGATGTACGAGTATTACACCCACGTCTTCTTTTGTTAATATTAAAATGGACTGAAAACCTTGGGTATAGATGCTGGTAGGTATTTGCTATTTTGCAAAGACGTACCTTCCTGTAGCTGTGTAGGGTGGACAAATAGAATGCTATGACGTTATGTTGCACTAAAGACTGATCTTTTCAAAATTGTCGAAAAGAAGTTCAATATTTTAGATTTTCAATAGATTGTGTGTTTTAAAAAGTGAAATGTTCAAAGGAAAATTTTCCGGAGCTGTCTCTCTGCCACCCTATGTGTAAACATGACGCCGATAGCATCCTCAACCATATACAGCAGGTACAAAGGACAATAAATTCATACGAACACTCCCATGGTTAAAATACAACACATTTGATCAAAAATAACACAAATATTATGGATTGAAATGCTTACTTACTGCTTTTCGGATCGAAATAAACTACTAATAAAGCGAAAGTGTGGATCGGAAAAGTTCCAAAAGAATGTACTTGTTATAGGCTTTCGGAATAAATTCCTTCCAGGCCTGCAAGATGAAGAAGAGAGAAACCACCCACTCAAATATAATGTACGTGCATTTGATTGATCAAATGGAAACTACTTACCAAACAAAAAATAATGAACAATAAAAAATAAATAATGACTTATTTAAATAAAAAGAAACGTGTGAATCGAAACACAGGAAACATTTATTGAAAATTAAATAAAAAGAACGAAAAAGAATAAAAATAAAAAAATAAAATAAAAAAAACGAGTGCTACTACAAACGAAAAAACAAGGTCTATACGAGAGTGCAGAACTGAAATAGAAAATCCGAAGGGGTGAGCTTTAGTAATCCTCCGCCATATTTTCCAGAATATATGGATTTTTCACATTTTCCCAGGAATTTCAGACCTTGTTCACAGTTTGTATAAAATAGGACTGTTTTATTTAATTAAAATGATTCAAAGTAGCAATGTCAATTAAAAATATCGAAGAAAACTTACATTTCTTCTAAGAAATATGCTTTGAAAGTTGAACTATTTTCTCAGGGGGTAATGGTTTGCTGCTGAAGTAGAGGGTGGTTTTTACAAGGCATTGAAATCAATGAGTTCAAAATGAACCCTTCCAAGGGGTGAGTTAGCTCCCTGCTGGAAATACTTCAAGTAACAAGTACACATACCTACTTCATTTCCATACATCATAGATATTTATCATGGATTCAGGTTTGTAGGGGATTCTTTTCTGAGCTTTTAAAGTATTTTAATAAATTAGAAATAGTTTTTCAAATAGCATATCCTCATCCAACTGAACACCTATGTATTTTAGCACAACCAGTAGCTGCACTAAAATGGCTAAATAATTTTTTAATGAGCAAAACCTAATTAGTAATCCGGGCATCAGTACTGCTTTGACGTTAATTACATCTTTAAATCAGGATAAGGTGGGTATTTTTTTCACTTGACCATAATATATTTTTATGTACCTATAATCGAACGAAATAAGTTCCAAGTTTTAACTCTATATTTTTTCAGCGTGTTTCCTGTTTCACCATACTTACCAAACGTTTAGTCAGCTTTTATAAAAATTTCTCGGGCCAGCAACAGCTTAGGGACCCATTTTTCAAGCGAGTTCTGTGCCTCTAGAGAACCTGCACAAATTAACTTCTACCTAGGCATCCGTGAAACATATTATACAGGTATAACATTTTATTATAATAAATTATGTATCTACTTAATCCAAAAATCTCTATTTTCCTGAAATATTTTCATTCCAATTTTTCCAGAATCTCGAACTGGATTTCATCATTGATCTTCACGCACATTCTAGTTTGAAAGGACTTTTTATTTACGGGAACAGCTACGACGATATCTACAGGTAATGCCGCGCCGTTCCTGGAAATCCTACAGGAAAAATGTTTCACACCCTAAAATTTTCCGGGAAAATTGTTCTCTATTTAGTAACGAAACTGCACTCGCTTCCCAAAGTTTCCAATAGATGGCAGCACCAGTACAATTTTCCTGTGAATTTTCCACCCCTCTTTTAAATTTTTAATTCTTTGGGGATACGGTGGTTTTCTGTCGGATTTCACGGAATGTTTCTCTATGGGATACTGAAATGGAATATTTCTCGATCGTGAGATTTTCTTATGGACATAAGATTTTATCTTTATGAACGATTTGCTTACAAGATTAACAAAACGAAATTTGTTCAATAGGCTGTTGACTAACTGTTAGGTATGGTTACAACTATAAGAGTGGATTTCAACAACATTTTTTCAGTCCTTAGAAGGCCTGTTAGCTAACAGCCAGTTAAGGTCCATTTGATTTGTATAGCTCTAACAGGGTTGTTAATCTAAAAGGCTATTAAAGGCTGAAAGGAGGTTGGTGAAACCCATGGTAACTGTAAAATGTAGCTCTAACAGGGTTGTTAATCTAAAAGGCTATTAAAGGCTGAAAGGAGGTTGGTGAAACCCATGGTAACTGTAAAATGTAAGCGTGGCCATCTTTGTTTTGATGCCTCCTTTGAAACTGGTAAGTCATGAAGACGTTAGAGTTCCATCAAGAAGATTCCTCGTACAAGTGAGATTTAGGGAAAATTTTAATGAAACATCCTGTATACAACCGTGCAGCTTGTTATAACACATTACTTGGCGTTGTAAAACTACCACTTTGATTGATCAATATCAACACATCAAAAGTTCCCAAAGCGTGGCCATCTTTGTTTTGATGCCTCCTTTGAAACTGGTAAGTCATGAAGACGTTAGAGTTCCATCAAGAAGATTCCTCGTACAACTGAGATTTAGGGAAAATTTTAATGAAACATCCTGTATACAACCGTGCAGCTTGTTATAACGCATTACTTGGCGTTGTAAAACTACCCTTTGATTGATCAATATCAACACATCAAAAGTTCCCGTGCCAGCCTAGTTAGCTTGGCTCTACCTTGCAAGCGCTGGGTCGCAGGTTCGATTTACGCCTGGGGCGGACTTTATCCTAAACGGATAAGATTCGTTCTCGGAGCGGCTGGCTTTCTCCTATCCTGTCTTCCTTCAGTTCCTTCTCTCTCCGCTTTCGGGGCGATAAGACCCCCTATCAAACCTCCCCAAAAAAGTTATTTCAGAGTTAAGAAATACTGGCCTGTGTTAATCAAATGGGTGACGTCAAAGAAAACCCTTGACAATGTGTTAACTCTACGTGGTAAGATCGATCATGAATAATTCCAGGTAATTTGGGGAGGGTGGATTTCACGTCGGAATTCGAGTACGATCTGTTCATTCGACCTGATACGTGCAACCCCCGGCACAGACTTTGGTTCAACTTTGTCATCGACAACACCAGATTGGATCAGAGGGTGATCCTGAACATTGTCAATATGGGCAAAACGAAGAACCTTTTCCGGGACGGTATGACACCCCTGGTGAGGTCAACTAGTCGGAATAAGAAATGGTAAAGATGCTTTGAACACCTGTCTGTTTTCAAGCCAAACTAAACAGTTAAGGTCAATATGCAGAAACAACAAAGTAGTCTTCTTCCCAAGGTTTAACTTTATATCAACAAAGACTCGGAAAGTAAATTTAGGCTGTAAGTTTACCAAACGTGCCATGAATGGGGAGCTCATTTGTCAGGGAATTTTCGTCTCGCGTGGGATTTTCATTTGACTTTGGGGGAATTTTTTCATCATTTGTGATTTGTGAGGTTATGAAAAGTTTCCGATTCCGATCCAAATCCAAAGTTACAAAAGATTTTCCAACACCTCAACACCTCATTCATTCCCCATTTTATTTTTTTAATTTTAACTGTTTTACTTTCTAGGAAGAAACTATTTTGTTTGTATAGCCTTTGTGAGAAAC
>NW_007380296.1:26492-27730 GCF_000475195.1 Diaphorina citri | reverse complement strand
GCTTGTGGCCTGTGTCGTAGCATGCCCATCCCGTAGTATGCCTCTCATCAGATGGGCGAGAAGAGACACAATACTTTATTGTTGACATTGTTTGATACCTATGTAGGTGTTTGTGTGATATGTGATTTTCTTTGAAATTTGATTTTGTTGTATCCATGCAAGTATTCACAGCCAAGGCCAGAGGAACTCAAAGGTATAACTGAGAATGTGATAGGTATCCAAGAGAGGCTCTAGCGAAGGCTTATCTTTAATATGAAAACTTTCCTAACCAACACCTCCTGCTCCTCCTCCTCCTCCTTCTCCTTCTTTCCCTCTTTCTCCTGTTCCTCCTTTTTCTTCTCTTCCTTCTCTCTTCCTCCTCCTTCACTTTGTCTTGGTTTTCCTACTTCTTCCTCTTCTTCTTCTTCTCCTCCTTCTTCTCTTTATTCTTTCATCTTCTCCTTTTCTTCCTTCACATTTTATTCATTCTCCTACTTCGTCTTCTGTTCTACTTTTTTGTCTTTTCCTTTCCTCCTCCACTAATTTTCTTCCTCCTCCTCCTCCTCCCCTTCTTCAGTTTCTGTTCTTTCTTCTTTACCTTCTGTTTTACCTTTACCTCCTTCTCCTCACTTTTCTAATTCTTCTCCTTTCCCCCCCTCCTTGAAACCTTTCTACTTCTTTTCCCTTTCTTCCTCCTCCATCTTCTCTTTTTCCTCCTACTTTGTTTTCCTCCTTCCTTCTCCATCTTATTTTCCCTCCCCTCATTCTTCTCCTCTCTCTACTGCTCATCTTTTGTGAATTCTTCTTTTCCCTTTCTTCCTTCTCCTTTCCAGCCCACTTTTTCTTCTCCTTCTGCTCTACTTTTTTCTCCTCCTTCCTTCTCCATCTTATTTTTCCCTCCCCTCATTCTTCTCCTCTCTCTAACTGCTCATCTTTTGAGAATTCTTCTTTTCCCTTTCTTCCTCCTCCATCTTCTCCTTCTCCTTTCCAGCCCACTTTTTCTTCTCCTTTTGCTCTACTTTGTTCTCCTCCTTCCTTCTCCATCTTATTTTCCCTCCCCTCATTCTTCTCCTCTCTCTACTGCTCATCTTTTGTGAATTCTTCTTTTCCCTTTCTTCCTTCTCCTTTCCAGCCCACTTTTTCTTCTCCTTCTGCTCTACTTTTTTCTCCTCCTTCCTTCTCCATCTTATTTTTCCCTCCCCTCATTCTTCTCCTCTCTCTAACTGCTCATCTTTTGAGAATTCTTCTTTTCCCTTTCT
>NW_007380296.1:5008-25188 GCF_000475195.1 Diaphorina citri | reverse complement strand
GAAGAAGAAGAAGAAGAAGAAGAAGAAGAAGAAGAAGAAGAAGAAGAAGAAGAAGAAGAAGAAGATGATGAAGAAGAATAACTGGTACAGATAAAGAATTGAGGTGGGAAGAAAAGAAAGAAGAGGGAGTAGAAAATGTAATAGAAAGTAAAGGAAAGAAGAAGAAGAAGGAGGAGGCGGAGGAAGAAGAAGAAAAAGAAGAAGAAGGAGGAGGAGGAGGAGAAGGAGAAGAAGAAGAAGAAGAAGAAGAAGAAGAAGAAGAAGAAGATGATGAAGAAGAAAAAGAAGAAGAATAATAAGAAGAAGAGAATCGCGAGTTGTACCTAAACATGATGAGGGTAAGAAAATTCCGAAGTTACCCTTTTGTATACGGGTAGAAATCGTGACAACTTTTTTCAGCGTTACCCTTTTATATTTTTGACAAAATAAGCACAAAAAAAAAGATTAAAAAAGATTAACATCGCGCATTAAAGGGTTAAAAAAAAGGAGGTAAAGAGGTTTGATAGAGAACTGTAGCTGCTGAGGTCTTATCGTCCCGAAATCGAGGGAGGAAAACTTTTACTTTCCTTATCCTATAGGAAGGAAAGTAATGTAATCGGGTCAAAATTTCGATGGTCAGTTTTTAGTGCCAAAACACGTTTTTTGAGGTTCCTAGAGCCTAAATCCAAGGTTTCAGCCATTGGTCCGTGTGTGTCTGTCTGTAAACAAAATATCTCGAGAACGGTAAGAGCTAGAGACTTGAAATTTGGTATGTATAGATGTTAAATGTGACGAGGATTCGACACGAAACTTTTGGTTAAGATCGGTGATATCTCGAGAACGGTAAGAGCTAGAGACTTGAAATTTGGTATGTAGATGTTTTAAATGTGAATATCTCGAGAACGGTAAGAGCTAGAGACTTGAAATTTGGTATGTAGATGTTAAATGTGACGAGGATGCGACACGAAAAGATCGGTGGTTAAGATCGGTGCAACGGTTGGCGGCATTTTACCGCTTTTAGGCGGTTTTCGGTGTAATTTAACAATATCTCGGGAATGGTATGAGGTAGAGACTTGAAATTTGGTATGTAGTTCGTTTGGTTGAGATAGGTGCTGCTGTTGGCGGTATTTTGACCGCTTTTTGGCGGTTTTTGACCGTTTTATGGCGGTTTCCAAAATAATGTCTTAGTCAATATCAATGGCCCATTCTTTTCTCTCCCATTTTTTACCCTCCAATCCCATTTTACTATTATTATGATTATTTTATCTTTTAGTATTATAACAGGACTTTTTTCATTTCTCGAGGCGCTTTTCTGATGTTTTCTTTGTAGGTATTCTTTACGAGGTCGGTAGGTAGGCGCTCTTCCGAAATTTTCGGAGTCCGGCCTACAGTAAAGGGAGAAAAATAAAGCCCTAGGCGGGGCAGGGAAGGCGGGCCCCCTCGCCCCTCTAAATACAGCCCTGTACAAAGCAAGGAAATCCACTATAATGGCAACAAAATCCAATATTGTGGCCTCAATAATAGTAGTAGCCTACTGCTGGAGTAAAGGGACTTTTTAGTCCTATGCGAGCAGTATAAATAAGCACTATTATTATTATTTCTTGGTTTCAATATGTTTGATAGAGGGAACAGTACGTGTAGCTCATATCGGCAACCCCATAAAAGGGAGATCGCAAAGTGTAAATGAAATAACGTAATTTGTGTCTGCCACAATCCTTCTTCGCGCACAGAACATTATTTTTCATTCGATGATGCACATTCTAAAAGCTTTCTGAAAAATTTCCCCTGGGGCCTTCTTCTAGTTTGGAAAGCATCTGTCAGGGCAGGACCGTTCTCAGAACGGGCCCCGCGACCACCTTCAACAATAAGGATTGCGGGCCCTCCTCGCATTTTTTTTCTTCTTATTTGAAATAAGAATGTGAACTTGGGTATGTGCGGTCTCTTCTTGATCCCTTGCTTGCCGCATTCACTTTTGTTTCGGACTTTTGCACTGAGTACCTTTAGCTAAATAGATCAGTTGCGCTTACTTGGGTGATGTTTCAAAGTCATAGAGCAGGAAAAATGAGGACTAACGGAATCTTTCTTTTTCTTCTACGACTTCTAGATCCCGAGATACATAAATCGATTAAAAAAATGCCGGTAAATCGTGAACTTTGACGTCACGGCATACGCTCCCGCGTAGGCGACGACGTCACATCAAATGTCCCGAGCAAAGCTCCCTTGCAGGCAACACATTATTGTGTTACCTAACGGACGAAAAAAACAACTGCGTAAAGTCTGACGTCACACATATTTGAACTCTTTCATTAGAACGCTATCCGTGGAGGGAAAAAATCCCTTCCTTCCATCCTTGGAGGGGGAAAATGCAAATGTGCAATGTGAAATTCCCAGGTGATCTACCGTCTACCGTTTTTCAATACAATAGTACTTGAGTTGCAGAGATGCAGAGGTAAACCCTGTTCTTGCCCCCAACTATGTAGAGGTATTTTACGAGTACCTACAGCTCAGATTTTGTCAAACTATTATCCGTGGAGGGAAAAAATCCCTTCCTTCCATCCTTGGAGGGGGAAAATGCAAATGTGCAATGTGAAATTCCCAGGTGATCTACCGTTTTTCAATAAGTGCTTGAGTTGCAGAGGTAAACCCTGTTCTTGCCCCCAACTATGGAGAGGTATTTTACGAGTACCTACAGCTCAGATTTTGTCAAACTATGTATTTCCGAGGGAAAAATGGTAAAAGTTGATTTGAGCTTTGTAAGTTCAAGTTCTCTTTTGAAATTTTATCTTCTTCCTCTTGATAACCATAGGGTAAGTGTACCATTTATTGGCCCACCTGTACCATACGCCACATAAGTCTGAACTGGACGAACTTTTTCAAGATCCAATTTCATCAAAAGAAAAGGCTGATAGGTACCATTTATTGGCCCACCTGTACCATACGCCACATAAGTCTGATCTGGACGAACTTTTTCAAGATCCAATTTCATCAAAAGAAAAGGCTTAAAGACTGCTATCAAACCAGTGCTATTTAAAAATTGTAGTCATGAAAACAAAAATTAGAAAAAAAAAAGTGGGCAGGTGGGCCAATAAATGGTAGGTACGTTTTTTAGGTGGATGAATAAATGGTACACTTACCCTATTTTTCCTAAACAAAACTATAACATGAGAAAAAGTGTAATTTTTCTCATCACATTTTAAACTTTCAAGCTGGCAAAATCCATCAACATGATTTGCTATGGTCATCCGTCCGGATACCAACCACACGTAACGTTGCTTCAGTGATCCATTAGGAAAGCCTCGCCTCGTCCAGACTCGAAGAATTAAAAATTCAAAACGTGAATAATTTACTTCTCACGACGCGAATTGCAATTCTTTCTCCTCTTTTCTCTCCCCCCCCCTTTTCGCGGGTAAAACATTTATTTTCCATATACCAGGACAGAGAGAAAGAGAGAGAGAGAGAGAGAGAGAGAGAAAGCTTTTGATTTTCGTTCTTGTTTTCTTCTTTCTTTTTCTAACCTAGTTGGATTTGAGCCATAATTAAATGGCCCTCTCTCATTCTCTTCACCTCTCTCTCTCTCTTCTCTTTTTTTTCTCTTTCTTCATCTTCCTCTCTCCCTTACTTTCTCTCTCTCTCTCTCGATCCCCTCTCTCTTTCTCTCTCTTTTTTTTCCTCTTTCTTCATCTTCCTCTCTCCCTTACTTTCTCTCTCTCTCTCTCGATCCCCTCTTTCTTTCTCTCTCTCTCTCTTTCTCTTTCTTCATCTTCCTCTCTCTCTCTCTCTCTCTCTCTCTCACTCTTTCTGATACAACTATATTTTTCCAATTTGGACTCGCAATCATGAACTTCATAATGCTGAGTGCACCCCAAAAGGGAAGAAATGGACAGTCGTCAAGTATTCGAACTCAGAGCTCGCTTCGTTCTCTTTCTTTTTTCTCTTTTTTCTCTCTCTCTTCATCTTCCTCTCTCTCTCTCTCTCTCTCTCTCTCTCTCTCTTTCTGATACAACCATATTTTTCGAATTTGGACTCGTAATCATAAACTTCATAATGCTGAGTGCACCCCAAAAGGGAAGAAATGGACAGTCATCAGAGTGTTCGAACTCAGAGCTCGCTTCGTTTAATCATCTCACCGTTTTCTCTCTTGTTCCAGGTAAATAGTCAAATATTGGATCATCTGGTAGTCACACCCATCATAATGAGGTAGGAGAAACGTAGATAGGCTAGGTAGGGTAAGTGTACCATTTATTCGCCCACCTAAAAAACGTACCATTTATTGGCCCACCTGTGGGTCTACGCCACATAAGTCTGAACTGGACGAACTTTTTCAAGATCCAATTTCATCTAAAGAAAGGGCTTATTTACATATTGCAGTACCAGAGTACTTATGTTGTAAGTATACGTACACACTTTCATTTCACTCTAATCTTTTCTTCAGAAACTTGTTTTTAAAAAGTTCTACCACCATACACAGAATGACAAAGAAATAAGAAGCAACGAAAATTTACTAAATGTACAAGGAAACGAAATAAATACATAGCCAGCCCCGAATTCAGGATTTTATCGAGGGGGGAAGGGGGCAGAATTCCAAACAGTGATGTACCGGGGGGATATTCCAAATTTTCGGAGTCCGGCCTACAGTAAAGGGAGAAAAATAAAGCCCTAGGCGGGGCAGGGAAGGCGGGCCCCCTCGCCTCTCTAAATACAGCCCTGTACATAGCAAGGAAATCCACTATAATGGCAACAAAATCCAATATTGTGGAAAAAAAAAGAAACTTGTGAGCGTTCCAGCACCTTAGGGACGCATCACCGCCATTAGAGGAGACTTGTCTGTTCTCTATTATTTGCAGGGAAAAATCCCCTCCTTCCATATCCGTGGAGGGAAAAAATCCCTTCCTTCCATCCTTGGAGGGGGAAAATGCAAATGTGCAATGTGAAATTCCCAGGTGATCTACCGTTTTTCAATACAATAGTGCTTGAGTTGCAGAGGTAAACCCTGTTCTTGCCCAACTATGTAGAGGTATTTTACGAGTACCTACAGCTCAGATTTTGTCAAACTATGTATTTCCGAGGGAAAAAATAAAAAAATAATAAATAAAACATTTTACAGAAATGTGTATAAATCAATTTTATTTATTCTAAATAGATAATAATATTGTTACATAATTATGTAGGTACAAAATGTAAATTATTGGTTTCTTCGTTTCAAATAACCAAAGCGCTAGGTCGCGGGTTCGATTCCCGTTCGGGGAGAAATTTATCCTAAACAGATAAGGCTGGCTTTCTCCTATTCTGTCTTCGATTTCGGAACGATAAAGACCTTAGCAGTTACAGTTCCCTCTGTCAAACCTAAGGGTAAAAAAAACTGCTGATAAATTCACGCAAATACGTAAGGGCAGTCAGTAAAAACAAAGTGAAAGGTATATTTATTTCTTTCTATTACTACAGTATAGCGAGCTATACTAGTAATGAAAGTATTGTTGTCTGTTTGTGTTTACTTTAAGCGGTGTGAATTTGTTATTTTTTTATATTTGGCTTTCTCCTATCCTGTCTTCCTTCTCTCTTCGATTTCGGGACGATAAGACCTTAGCAGTTACATTTCCCTCTGTCAAACCTCTTTTTAAAAAAAAAAAAAAAATTCAAAACGTGAATAATTTACCTCTCACGACGCAAATTGCAACGACGCGACTTGAAGTGAAGCAACGCGACTTAAAGCTGTGAAATTGACGCCAAACAAATGGCATATTTAATCACAAGATACATTAAATTCACGAGGAAACGAAATTTTCGCAAGAAAATTAATTTAAGATAATTACGAAGGAAGGAAATTTATGGAAATATCCGTCAAGAACACTCATTTTTTCCCTTTTTTTAGGGAGGAGTAAAAAAAAAAAAAAAATACAGAAAAGTGTATAAATTAATTTATTCTAAATAGGTTATAATATTATTACATAATTATGTAGGTAGAAAATGTAAATTTTATTATTGGTTTCTTCGTTTCAAATAACCAAAGCGCGGGTTCGATTCCCGCTCGGGGAGGGATTTATCCTAAACAGATAAGGCTGGCTTTCTCCTATTCTGTCTTCCTTCTCTCTTCGATTTCGGATTTTCGGAACGATAAGACCTTAGCAGTTACAGTTCCCTCTGCCAAACCTAAGGGTAAAAAAAACTGCTGATAAATTCACGCCAATAGGTAAGAGCAGTCAGTAAAAACAAGTTGAAAGGTATATTTATTGTCTGTCTGTTTGTGTTTACTTTAAGCGGTGTGAATTTGTTATTTTTTATATTTACCTACTTATTTTTATTAAAAAAAAAAAAAAAAAAAAAAAAAACAGGGTGTTACTAAACTACATTTGTGGCTGTGGGTGACAAAAGTTCGCAGGTTTGCACTCATAGGTAATAAAGGTTAATAATTGAAACCCCCTATTTTTGTACAGACCCCTTGTCTGTTCATCTTTTCGTAAATTCTGTAGAAAAATTCACCTTAAACAATTAAACATTAGGGGAAATTGAACAGGATTAACACAGAAAAGAGCCATCCATAAGGGGCATGGTCTAATTCTAACGAATGGTTTTTTTCCGCTTCATACTGTTAAAAAATTATCTGTACACACCGTTTGCACTCATAGGTAAAAAAGGTTAATAATTGAAACCCCCTCTTTTTGTACATCTTTTGGTAAATTCTGTAGAAAAATTCACCTTAAACAATTAAACATTAGGGGAAATTGAACAGGATTAACACAGAAAAGACCCATCCATAAGGGGCATGGTCTAATTCTAATGAATGTTTTTTTTTTCTGCTTCATACTGTTAAATTATCTGTACACACCATTGATTCTGATCCAAGAAACATTGTCCCTATAAGAAGCTGCTTTATATTTCAATGTAAGGCCTTTTTAAATAAATCAAATCCTTTAAAAAGTAATACCTATGAAAGTCTAGGGAATTCGAATGTGCAATCAAAGAGCTCTCTCTCCTTAGATTATTTAGAATTTAGATTGTCCTCGAAGTTTTTTTTTTTTTTTGAGAAACATAATAATAAAGGAAGGACGGACTAAAAAAAGCTACACCCTGTAAAAAAATATTTATATTAGCGTACTTTACGATATTGCATATTTATGGAGTATCCTATATTACTATCCACAGATATGAAATGTTATTCGCTGATATATGAAACGTTATTTGTTCTACTGTGTAAAAACCCTCACACCTCCATGACCACTAAAGGACGTGGTCTACATATTGATATCTCCTAATGAGGTCTGGCAGCTCTGGATATGTAGGCGTCAGACTGCCTGTGTATGTACGTTTATTTTAATGAACGGAAGCTTTTATAATAGATAAAGCTATGTCCATGCATGCCTGCATGGTCTCCCTAAGCTCTTATGGGGTTGCCGATATGAGTTACAGTGTTCACATACACATACACCTTAACAATCATCGTATCAAAATCGGAGAGAAATCGCCCTTTCTTGGTTTCAATATGTTTGATAGAGGGAACTGTACGTGTAGCTCATATCAACAACCCCATAAAAGGGAGATCGCAAAGTGTAAATGAAATAGAATCAATTGATCGGTTATTTTATGCACAGGTGATTTTGATACACCTAATAGCTAAGAAACTAAGGATAGTAAGGATGTAGGTTGCTACTGAATAGATCAGTTGCGCTTACTTGGGTGATGTTTCAAAGTCATAGAGCAGGAAAAATGAGGACCAACGGAATTTTTCTTTTTCTTCTACGACTTCTAGATACCGAGATAAATCGATTTAAAAAATACCGGTAAATCGTGAAGTTTGTCGTCACTCATACGCTCCCGTAGGCGATGACGTCATAATTCATGACTCCCGCTTCGTTTGTTTGTGCGCAAGCGTTTCTGCGCATTCCGACGTGAAATCTGACGTCACAACTCTTTGAACTTTTTCATTAGAACTGCAATTGAAATTTGAATTTTCGACCTTTTAAAGTTCTGAACTTTTTCATTAGAACGGCAATTAAAAATTGAATTTTCGACCTTTTAAAGTTACTTTTTCGGAGTTTTGACCTCATATTTGGACTTTTTCGGAGTTTTGACCTCAGATTTGGATTTTTCACAACTTTTTACGTAGGAATCGACATTTTATTAAAAATATTTTGCCATTTGCAACTGCTCCATTTGTGTGTTTGTGCCCATTTTTTAGGGGATCTTCCTCTCCTCAACTCTTAAACGTTGAGTCCCCTTCTCCCGGAGAAAACTTTATCGGGCTGTAGCCCTAAACTATAGGTACTTATTTGTTGTCTATTTACTTCTCCTCCATGCTCTCCTTTCCCCTTCATCCCTCCCTCCAACCGTTCTCTTCCCTCAAGCCTCATTTTCTCTCCCCTCCGCCTTCATTTATTTTCCCCTCTCTCTTCCCCTCCATCTGTTCTCTTCCCTAAATCCTCATTTTCTCTCCCCTCCGCCTTCATTTATTTTCCCCTCTCTCTTCCCCTCCATCCCTCTCTTTCCCCTCCATTCCTTCCTTCCCCTTCATTCTTTCCCTCTCTCTCCATTCTTTCTCCTCCTCCCTTGATTTCTTTCTCCTCTCTCCTGCCCGTTCTTTCCCCTACCTTAAACTCTTTCCCTCCCTCCCATTTCTTCTCTCTCGTCCCTTCTCCTCTATCCCTTCTCTCTCCTCCCCTCTATACCTTCTCTCATCCCACCATCCCTTCTTCCCCTCTATCAGTTGTCTCTCCCCCCTCCTACATTCCTTCTCTTCCCCCTCCCCTCTCGCCGAATAAAACGGCAAGAAAACGGCCATAAATGATGCGAAACGACAATCTTCGGGTTTTTATTGTCGAGAACGAAAAAAAAAAATTCAAATTTTCATTTATATCTTTCTTTTTTTTTTTCTACTTTTTTTGTGGGCGAAAAAGCAATTTCGCTCATATTTTTCTTGAATAATTTCCTTCTAAATGAAATAAGAAGTTTCGGGGGAATGAGAAAATAGGGGAAAGATAGAGAGGAGAAAGGGAGGTTTTGTTTTTTTTTTCCTTTCCAGATGTCTGACCCCCCCCCTTTTTTTTCCTGCAAAAAAAAAAAAAAAAAAAAAAATGCTGGATACTGTTACAATGATGTTCAGTGCAGGAGTGCTCAAAATCGAGGACACTCTACTCCACTTACGAGTACACCCGAAATTTCTTATAGGTATCTGTTCAGTTTCAGAAGCTACGACAGTAAAAAAGAAAGCTCCTTTTTGTGTTTAACCTAACCCTATAACACAACTGTTCACTGTTCATTTGTGAAAGCTCCTCTTTGAGTTTAACCTAACCTTGTAACCCTACAGGCAACACTGGTCAGCTCATTTGTAACAGCTCTTTTTGTATCAATTTTCCATTGATGTGACTTCTGAACGAGTACCTACCAGGTAGGTACCTAAAATGTTTCTAAAATGCTCTAAAAAGTCCTGAATTCTTTGCTTTTTCTGGAAAGCTGGAACACCCTGTATATCATATCCAAGTTTTGGGGCCCCGAAGAGGCCCTTTATCTGATTTCTACTGAACCTCCTATTATTTTTGGGATAATAATACCTTGAAAAGCGCCAAACCAAAACCATGCCCTTGTGTCTATTCGTTAAGTACTCAAACCAAATAAAAATAATTTATATCACTGTCAAAAAATTGAATATTTCGTCTTCGAGCAACTTTTTAACGCCTTGGAATTTTTTTTTGTGGCTCTCTACCTTGCCTATTTTTTTCTCCTTCTTTATCTCGTTTTTCTTTTCCTCCTTTTCATGCTTCCTTTTTATCTTCCCTTTCTTTCTTTTAAGCTTTCCTCTTTTCTCCCTCTTCAATCTCCTCTTGGCCTTCGTTCTTTTCCTCCTCTTTCTCCTCCTTTTCTTCTTTAAATAATTTCCTCGTACTTTTTACTGTTCCTTCTGTCCTATTTTTGTCTTCTTTATTCCTCCTTTATTTCAGTTCTTTCTCCCTTGTCTTCTTTTTCATTCTCCTATAATAATATTCGCTATTTCCTTACACAACTTTTCCTTACACAACTCCTCTTAAGCTTTCTTTACTCTATTATTCGTTTAGCTTTTCCTCCTCCTTCTTCTTCTTCTCCTTTACCTCTCTCTCTCTCCTCTACGTTCTCTTTTACATTTTTTTTTTCTCCATTCTCCTCTTACATTTCCTCATATTTCACCTTCCTTCATTTTCAACTCTATCCTATTCTTCAAGCACCTCCTTCTCCTATTTCTTCTCCTTCTTATTTTTTCTTCGTCTTCTTTTTCTCTTTAATTTTTTCTTCTCCTTCTTCTTATTTCTTCTTCGTCTTCTTTTTCTCTTTCTGTTTTTCTTCTCCTTCTTCTTATTCCTTCTTCGTCTTCTCTTTCTCCCCCTTTTTTTTCTTCTCCTTCTTTCCTGTAACCAATTTTCTTCGTATTTCTCCTTCTTCTTCCTTATTTTTTTCCTCGGTCTCCTTAACTTTATAAACATTTTGATATTTTTTTCTCTCTCCATCTGAGGCTCACAGCTTAGAAAGTTATTTCAAGATTTACGGCCACTTCGCGGGCCTCCCTTTCCTTCTCCTCTCCTCCCCCTCCTTTCCTGCCCTGCCCCTCCTTCCCTTTTCTTCCCCTCCCTCATAAGCGAAAATCCTTTGCTACTTCCCCTTCGTCTAAACTCCGAGTTAGAGGAAGTTGGGCATTCGCTATTTTTTTGGCAACATCCAACTTCCCACAGGCACGGAAGAATGGGATTCTGACAGAACCTCAAACTTAGAAAACCACATGACCAAAGTTCCTTTCTTGTGTTGCAATTATTACAAACTAGCCGAAATCCTTAAGGCATGGCCGTTCATGTCACTCATCCATTTAGTGGTCTTGCTGGGCGTAGCCCCTTCATCTAAACTCCGAGTTAGAGGAAGTTGGGCATTCGCTATATTTTGGCAACATCCAACTTCCCACAGGCACGGGAGAATGGGATTCTCACAGAACCTCAAACTTAGAAAATCATATGACCAAAGTTCCTTTCTTGTGTTGCAATAATTACAAACTAGCTGAAATCCGTCGCTTCGCTTCGGATTTCTGCTAGTAAATCCTTAAGGCATGGCCGTTCATGTCACTCATCCATTTAGTGGTCTTGCTGGGCGTAAGCTTAACAAAAACGAACTGGAAAATAGCCTATAACCTTCACGGGAGTGCAAGCAATAAGTTGACAAAGTTTCATAGCAATTGGATGAGCGATTTGGCCAGGCATAAAGTTCGAACAAACAAACAAACAAACAAACGTTCATTTTTATATATATATTAGATTTTTGGCAAGTTTTATAAAAATTGGGCCAACGCAACAGCTCGCCTTGAGATGAGAATTATAGTACCTAGAACTTCACAAACTGAATCTGAAAACCGAAAGCATTCTGACTTAAAATCAACCTTGAACCTTAGAACTCTATTTCGCTCTAATTTAGTCCGGGCCTTCTAATTCTTGACGTTCGCAGGCCTCCTCACACGCTTGACAACTATCAAGATTTTCACTTCCAATTAGGCACCTACCAATAAATCAAAATTTTCACCACCAAATATTTGGGAAGCATGCAATTTTCATCTCCCGCGAGTGAACATTGTGCTTGCGCTCTACCCGACTCGTTTTTTTATTCCAATACTTTTTTTCTCACCCCTTTTTTGCTCCCCCTTCCTCTGAGTAGAGGGAGGGGTGACGGATCCAATTATCAGCCACGTCTCGTAAATTTCGTCCTCATCTGAAAACTTATGAATATTGGGTGTTGTGTTCACGACACAGCACATTTTCTTCCCAATACCCTGCCTGTGCAGTTTATTAAAAAAAAAAAAAAAAAAAAAAAAAAAAAAAAATGTTACTAAACTAATTTTTGACCCGTGGGTGACAAAAGTTCGCAGGTTTGCACTCATAGGTAAAAAAGGTTAATAATTGAAACCCCTCTTTTTTGTACAGACCCCTTGTCTGTTCATCTTTTCGTAAATTCTGTAGAAAAATTCACCTTAAACAATTAAAACATTATAGGGGGAAATTGAAACAGGATTAACACAGAAAAGAGCCATCCATAAGAGGGCATGGTTTTAATTTCTAATGAATGTTTTTTTTCTTCCTGCTTCATTTTTTACTGTTCATATCTATCTGGTACACACCACTTGATTCTTGATCAAGAAACATTGTCCCATAAGTAGGAGTTGCTGATATATCGAAGAACCGATATATATCGATATATTTTTCGCGATATATCGTTCATCCTGACGAAAAAACAACCAATGTGTACATAGGTGGGACCGACTAAAAACGCAACATTTGGAAAAGGCGAAGTACTAAGATGATGATTATGTTATATTACCTATATACTTCATATTTTATAAAAGTACCTAGATGATGATGATGTTATTTTACCTCCTATTACTTTCCTTATATTTTATTAAAATGGACGAGGAAAGTATCTGTGATCGACAAATTTTTCGGGACCTTCATTTTTGAGGGGATGTGGACTTTTATGGTCCAAGTTGCCCCAAAAAAAGGGTTTCGGGCAAAGGTCCGTGTGTGTGTGTGGGGGGGGGGTGCGGTGTGTTTGTGTATTTTATTTTATATGTGTATTTATTTTTTGTGATGTAAGTTAAATGGAGTGATTCTGTTTTTATTTTTTTTGTTTTAAAATATACAAAATTCCTATTTACCTGCCTAAATAATTTTGTTTAGGTATTTCAAGCAACTCTAGGGTTAAAAGTAGGCCTTATTATCGTAAAAACGCATGTAAATATCTTGTAACCCCCAAAACAAGAAAAATGTTAACATACTATCGATATATTCGGCGATATATCGATATATTTCCCCCGATTATATCCGATTCGATATATTCTGAGGGGCCGCATATATCGATATATCGATTTATCGATATATTTGCAAACTCATCTATACATCCCTACCTAATAAGAAGTTGGCTTTTATTTCAATGTAAGGCCTTTTAACATACCTAAATCAAATCCTTTAAAAAGTAATTACCTATGAAAGTTTAGGTGAATTCGAATGTGCAATCAAAACTCTCTTTGATTTTTTTAAAATTTAATTTGTTTTCGTTTTTTTTTTTTTTTTTTTTTTTTTTTTTTGTGAAACATAATAATAAAGGAGGGACGGGCTGAAAAAGGTACACCCTGTAAAAAAATATTTATATTAGCGTACTTTACGATATTGCATATTTATGGAGTATCCTATATTATTATTTGAGCCTATTATACCCCTCAATACGCCCAAAAATTTAATGGATGGAAAAAATTTCGAGAATTTCGGGAGAATTTTTTATGGTCGAAAAATTTCAATTTTTTTTCCCTCGTCTTTTTCTCCACTCACTAGTTGATATTTTGGAGCAATTTTTTATTATCATTATTATTTATTAGTGTTTCAGTGAACTGTGGGACTCGCTCAGAAAAAGGGGCTCCACGGGCCTCTCCAAAGTCCGACTGAGCCCAAATTTCAAAGGGTGAATCTCCTTTTTAGGTGATGAACTTGACGTTTGTCGACTTCTATAAAAATCGGACGAACCTTTCGGAAAGTAAACTCGTAGGTAGGTTTGTAGAAAATGCTTTTCATGGGCAACATAATAGGTATACCTACTTATTACAACAACACTTCTACGTGCAAAGCTCGAATTAACCTTGGTAAACCTTGAAGATGGCTCAAACATTCTTCTTATTTTTCTCCTCCTCCTCCTTCTTCTTCTACTTTTTTTTCTCTCTTTCGTTCTTCTTATCTCCAATGCTATTGCTAATATCTTCTATTTCTTCATCATACAATAAATATCATACATGTACAAAACTCGACGAAAAAGGAGGGGGGGGGGAAGGTTTTGCTATCCTCGTTTTAAATCATGATTAAGTAAATGCATATTTTTTTCTTTTCTTTGAAGATGTAGAATGCAGAAAAATGGGAAGAAAAGTATACCTGCACATAGCTGAAGTAAATGGTTCACTGCATGATATGGGTCTGTGAAATTCAGGGTGTTCCTTTATGAACGAGCCTGGTTAACTTGGAGGGTAGTTGCCTATTGAGCGCCAGGTCGCGGATTCGATCCCCCCCCCGGGGGCGGCTGGAATCGAACCCGCGCTTAATCGAAGAAAATGAGTTTAAACAAAGTTCACAATTATTTTAGGAGACTTAGGGCAGAATTGTCCATCCGCGGGTTCGATTCTTGCCTCGGTAGCGTAGTGGTCAAGACGCTCGCCTGGTAAACAGGAGGGCGTGGGTTCGATCCCAGCCGAGGCATGGAATTTTATCCTCATTTAATTTGAGATTTTGACCACATAATAATGGAGCTCTAAGGGTTGGGTGGTAGAAAATGCCTCCGGCGTTAACCTCGCCTAGTGGTTACCTTCTACTCAAGAGTCTATTATCATTATTCCCGCTCAGGGCAGATTTTATCCTAAACAGATAAGGTTCGTTCTCGGAACGACTGGTTTTCTCCTATCGTGTCCTTATTTTCTCTTTGCTTTCGGGGCGATAAGACCTTACTTACAGGTCCCTCTATGAAACCTTTTGGGAGAAAAAAGATCTGACGTCACAACTCTTTGAACTTTTTCATTAGAACGGCAATTAAAAATTGAATTTTCGACCTTTTAAAGTTACTTTTTCGGATTTCTGACCTCAGATTTGGATTTTTCCCAACTTTTTACGTAGGAATCGACATTTTCTTAAAAATATTTTGCCATTTGCAACTGCTCCATTTGTGTGTTTGTGCCCATTTTTTAGGGGATATTCCTCTCCTCAACTCTCAAACGTCCCCTCTCCCGGAGACAACTTTATCGGGCCGTAGCCATACACTATACTTATTTGTTGTCTATTTACTTCTCCTCCATTCTCTCCTTTCCCCTTCATTCCTCCCTCCATCCGTTCTCTTCCCTCCAGCCTTATTTTCTCTCCCCTCCGCCTTCATTTATTTTCCCCTCTCTCTTCCCCTCCACCCCTCTCTTTCCCCTTAAAGTTCCTTTTTCGGAGTTTTGACCTCAGATTTGGATTTTTCACAACTTTTTACGTAGGAATCGACATTTTATTAAAAATATTTTCCCATTTGCAACTGCTCCATTTGTGTGTTTTGTGCCCATTTTTTAGGGTTAGGGGATCTTTCTCTCCTCAAATTCTCAAACGTTGAGTCCCCTTCTCCCGGAGAAAACTTTATCGGGCCGCAGCCGTAAACTATACTTATTTGTTGTCTATTTACTTCTCTTCCATTCTCTCCTTTCCCCTTCATCCCTCCCTCCATCCGTTCTGTTCCCTCAAGCCTCATTTTCTCTCCCCTCCGCCTTCATTAATTTTCCCCTCTCTCTTCCCCTCCATCCCTCTCTTTCCCTTCCATTCCTTCCTTCCCCTTCATTCTTTCCCTCTCTCTCCATTCTTTCTCCTCCTCCCTTGATTTCTTTCTCCTCTCTCCTGCCCGTTCTTTCCCCTACCTTAAATTCTTCCTCTCCCTCCCATTTCTTCTCTCTCGTCCCTTCTCCTCTATCCCTTCTCTCTCCTCCCCTCTATACCTTCTCTCATCCCACCATCCCTTCTTCCCCTCTATCAGTTGTCTCTCCCCCCTCCTACATTCCTTCTCTTCCCCCTCCCCTCTCGCCGAATAAAACGGCAAGAAAACGGCCATAAATGATGCGAAACGACAATCTTCGGGTTTTTATTGTCGAGAACGAAAAAAAAAAATTCAAATTTTCATTTATATCTTTCTTTTTTTTTTTCTACTTTTTTTGTGGGCGAAAAAGCAATTTCGCTCATATTTTTCTTGAATAATTTCCTTCTAAAGAGCATAAAAAGCACAACGCCATATCAAATAGGTGTCACGCTAAATTCGACATTTCGGAGAAGCAGAGAGCTGTTTCCAATCAAACCCTAATAACATTATTTCTGACGCGCTTTTCAAAATTGTCTAAACCCTCCCAAACACACAACGCCTGTCTTCCTTCTCTCTTCGATTTCGGGACGATAAGACCATAGCAGTTACAGTTCCCTCTGTCAAACCTCTTTTTAAAAAAAAGAAGAAGTCCAAATCCCCCCAATTAAAATGCCACACTGAATCGTCAAATAAAATGAAGAAAAAACTGAAATCTCTCTTCACTCGTTCATTCAACTAGTAAAGTTAATGTCTATCCTCCCACAAAGGACACGCTCTAAATCTCTCTCACCCTCTCTCTCTCTCTTTCTCCCTCCCCCTCTCTCTTTATCATCTCACTCTCTCTTTCTCATTATCTCTCTTTCTCCCTCCCCCTCTCTCTTTATCTCACCCTCTCTTTCTCTCTCTCCCTTTCTTTTTCTCTCTCTCTATATTACACCAAATTACCGTCATATACCACTTCCCACACTCATTTTTTTTATTCCCAAAATCCAAATCTGAGGTCAAAACTCCGAAAAAATAACTGTAAAAGGTCGAAAATTCAATTTTTATTTTCCGTTCTAATTAATGAGTTCAAATATGTGTGACGTCAGACTTTCCGCAGTTGTTTTTTTCGTCCGTTAGGTAGCGCCACTATGCAAGCGCGCTAGCGGAGGAGCAGAAAGAACTGCGCAGAAACGTATGCGCACAAACACAAACACGTTGCCTGCGAGGGAGCTTTGCTCGGGACATTTGATGTGACATCTTCGCCTACGGGAGCGTATGCCGTGACGTCAAAATTCACGATTTACCGGTATTTTTTAAATGCTCGGGACATTTGATGTGACATCTTCGCCTACGGGAGCGTATGCCGTGACGTCAAAATTCACGATTTACCGGTATTTTTTAAATCGGGATCTAGAAGTCGTAGAAGAAAGAAGAAAAATTCCGTTGGTCCTCATTTTTCCTGCTCTATGACTTTGAAACATCACCCAAGTAAGCGCAACTGATCTATTGTTCAACATTGTGCCTATATGCTGAATATGGGGACACCCCCCATAACCACCGCAGTTTTGTCGTTTGTCCTGATGTTGGGCTTTCCATTTGTCGAAACCCCTGTAGTCCCATTCCTGTCCCGGGGACATTTGTAACAGATGTCGGCACAAGGGCCGGATTCAAAAATTTAGGGCCCCTCTAGGCCCTTAAAGTTTAGCCCTTAAATTCTATCGCCGTTGTAGCCGGAGAAGTAGACAGACGTTCGATTCGCACCCGGAGTAACAGCTTAGCAGTTTACAGTTCCATCTATCAAACCTCTTTTAAAAAAATCTTACTCTATTTTTTCCTGGCCACGCGCAAGCGGGCGGAGCCTGCTTGTAGTCAATAATTATAAAGCGATAGTCAGCGGCCGGCCTTAGGACCGGGGATTTTTCGGATCCAAACACAAATCCGCCCCTGGGTCGTCACATTTCATTTGTTTCTCGCAGATCCTCGCAGATGACGAGAACATTATTCATGTGAGTACCGTACGGTTTTTAACTTTCGTCCTGTCACTTACACGACAAACAAGTGATGACAAAGTGGTAAAACCAAGGAAAGGGCCACCTTTCGCCTTTGTGGAATTCGACGACCCTAGGTAAGTCCATGATCCCTCACAAGCACCTTGTGTGGTTGTGTGAGAACAAAAATGCTTCCTGCTTTGTCCATCATGCAAGATATAATGAAGGAATTATTATTATTATTATTATTTATTTTTTTTAGATCAACGTCTACATTACTACCAGTTCCAGATTCTTGGAAATCCCGGTTCTCTAGAAGTCTAAAATAAAGTTCTTCATCAAGCCTTGAGGATTTACTTCCCTCTATCTTTGTGTGAACACCCTGTATGCAGGCAAAATATCAATATAGAGCGTATATGCAAAGTATCAATATGGTCCCTGTGTATTACGAGTATACTTCCTGGGTATTTCATTTATAATACCAACCTATACGAGGAGATAGGTACCTAATAGGGTAAGTGTACCATTTTTTCGCCCACCTAAAAAACGTACCATTTATTGGCTGTACCATGTACCATACGCCACACAAGTCTGAACTCGACGAACTTTTTCAAGATCTAATTTTATCAAAAGAAAGGGCTTAAAGAATGCTATCAAACCAGTAGTATTCCAAAATTGTAGTCATAAAACAAAAATTAGAAAAATAAATGTGGGCAGGTGGGTCAATAAATGGTACGTTTTTTAGGTGGACGAATAAATGGTACACTTACCCTATGTACCTAATATCTGGGTACGTTCTTTGAAAAAGAGTAAGTAAGAGAATTCAAGGGACTTTTCTCTTATTTTTTTGTATGCAATTTCTTAGAAAGAGAGAGAGAGAGAGAGAGAGAGAGAGAGAGAGAGAGAGAGAGAGAGAGAATTGGATGAAGAGGAGGAGATGATTGGATGGAGAGAAATGGGAGCAAAATGTGGGGGAGAGAGAAAGAGTTAAGAGGGAGGAGAGAAAAAAAACAAGAGAGAGGGAGAAGGAAAGGGAGAGAGAGAGAGGAATGGAAGAAGAGGGGTGAGGAACAGAAAAAGGAGAGAGAGAGAGAGAGAGAGAGGAATGGAAGAAGAAGGGTGAGGAACAGAAAAAGGAGAGAGAGAGAGAGAGAGAGGAATGGAAGAAGAAGGGTGAGGAACAGAAAAAGGAGAGAGAGAGAGAGAGAGAGGAATGGAAGAAGAAGGGTGAGGAACAGAAAAAGGAGAGAGAGAGAGAGAGAGAGGAATGGAAGAAGAAGGGTGAGGAACAGAAAAAGGAGAGAGAGAGAGAGAGAGAGAGAGAGAGAGAGGAGTGGATGTTAGAGGAGGAAGGAAAGGGAGAGAAGGAGACTAATATGGGGGTAGGCAGAAAAGGGATTGGGAAATGGAGAGCAAGGAGGGATTTTTTCCCTGTCGGTCGTCACTTTTCTTTGTTTTTTCATATTACATATTTTCATTAGGTCGTCTGAGAGATGTACATATACCTACATATTATTGCTGCCATACACTACCAGGTAGACCTGACAGGGGGATAGGAATGGACAGCGTCTAAACCTAGCATTTCCCGGTAAAACATAGAATATATCGACAAACAAGGGAGAATATTTTTTCTTTCCTATAACATAAAACATATCAAGGTAATAGTACAGAGATATCCCAGATTTTACAGGAATATCCTAGGTTTTACCGGGAAATCCTAGGTTTTTCACCGGGAAATCATAGGTTTTACCGGGAAATCCTATAGGTTGATCTATGAGCAATGTGCATTAGATGCGGAGATATCCCTCATATTCCGGGAACTTTATGGTCAGACCTCGTATATAAACATCATTATTTTCATTGCACTAAAAGAAAACAAACAAATCCACATATTCATACAAACAACATAAAATGAGTGAGTATTACTTTAATAGCGTTTTCATGTTTCACCACAGAATAATGTACGAAACATAATTATTACACAGGTATAATTGTACACCATTTTATGTACCTATCTCCTAAGTACCTGTATTTTATGTTATACCTAAAATTATACATATTATTTCGTCAACCTTGATTTGACATGTAGAAATTCACTCACAGGATTACCTATTTTGGTTCTAGGTCGCGGGTTCGGTTCTCGCCCTGGGCGAACTTTATTCGAAAACAGAATGTATAAGGTTCGTTCTCGGAACGGCTGGCTTTCTCCTATCCTATCTTAGGTAGGTAACATGGGTAGCTGTAGGAGTAATCTATAGGTACCTTATAGTTATTATGGGTATGGGTAGGTATACCCCCTGATAGGTAGGTACCTCCTGACTCCTGATAGGCTTGATATGCAGGTATAATATATATTACGATATGTAGATTGGTATATTATGGGTATTGGTATAGGTACCTAGATACTGATGATAGGTACGGTGAGGTAGGTGATATGTAGAGAAATAAATATGGATAAGAGAGATGGAAATGTGGACGTATTATGAATATCGTCGTTGTAGGAACGAAATCGCCAAAACGGAGAAGCTAAGAACAAATTCTTGCCCACCTGCCTTTTATTTCAAGAAGTTTCTTGTAGGGTTTCAGCACTTCAGCAGTCATTATATATAATTTCTGTGGGTCAACTTGAAAAGGAGAACCAAAAAGGCAGATATATTGTGCAGAACTTCAAAGAATTATATTAGTTTATTTGTTAAAAGCTGACATGTTTCGGAGGCACTCCCTCCATCATCAGGGCTACAGGAAAACACTAAACTACGAAGTACACTGAACACAGAAGAGACTAGAAGAGAAGAATAGATTTTCATATATTTTTTTTTTTTTTTTTTTTTTTTTTTTTTTTTTTTAAACAAAAACACCCCCCTTTTTTTTTTTTTTCTT
>NW_007380296.1:0-1885 GCF_000475195.1 Diaphorina citri | reverse complement strand
AGAAGAGAAGAATAAACCTAATATAATAATATACTCATCATAACCATAATCAATAATAATAATAATAATATATAATAATAATATAATAATATCTAATAATAATACACTAGACTCGACCTCGACTCAACTCTCTAATAATAATACTAGTCAATGCTAACTAGAAACATTGGAAGTCAAATCACATCTTGTATATATATAGTATTAATTCTCACAAAACGATATTATATACGTGTCGCGTCAACTTGACTTAAACTAGATGAGAAACATGGGGAGACAGAATCTGACTTGCGAGTACCGGCTCCTTGACTATCATCCTACTTACTAACTCATAAAGTTCATGTATCGGTCAAGAAGGAACAAGACGAGGCACTCGACGACCGGGATAGAGAGAGGAGAAAGGCGCATGCGCAGACATACTAACACAAGCGAGCGAGAGCAGAACCACTCTCGTCTTCAACCTCCTTTATTATGAACATGTATAGCGAATTAACTTCTACCATTGCCTCACTAGGTATTCTCTTTTACTCTCCACTACCCTCTATTCTGCCTTCTTTTTTTATATTTTTACATCTATTATTATGTATATCACCAACACACTAATACAATTACCAACTTGCACACATCTTAACTAAGCCTACTCTATCATCTAATCAAACTATCATAGAGGATACTATATAAGTTTCTGTCAGTCATTCTATCTACATCTCCTTACTCTCATCTCTCTCTCACTCTCATCTACAACTAACCTCATCACTCCACTACACTTATTAACTACATATAATCTATGACTACAATAATAACTTACCACACCCACAACCCATTCACAACCACAACCCTCCCCCCAAGCACTCCCCCAGCCTAAACATGAACTAACTAGCACTGACCGACACCCCGGACACACTCTTACCATCATATGGATCTATACCATCCCCACCTGCCTTCTTCCCTTCCTACCATCTTAACCTCAATCAGTCTATATAACTCTATACATCCCACTGCGAGATACGACGACACACAGATAGATCCCTGTTCAACCACTATAGTTCAGTCAAGAAGAAGAAGAAGAAGAAGAAGAAGAAGAAGAAGAAGAAGAAGAAGAAGAAGAAGAAGAAGAAGAAGAAGGAAAGAGTAGGAAAGCGGGAAAATGAGAAAATGCCCCAGTTCAGAGGATTCAATGGGTTAACAGGTTAAGGGTGACAAAATGGGACACATCATACCCCCTGATAGGTAGTAGGTAGGTTATTCTCATTCATTCTCTCTCTCTCCCCACTTCTCTCTGTCTCATACTCTTCCTCCTCCTCCTCCTCCTCCTCGCTCTGTCCTTCCCCTTTTATATCTCCCCAAGGGGGAGGGAGAGAGACAGATGACGCGTCGCACATACCTATCACTCAATCTTTATTTATTGAAAATAATACTGTATGAAGAGAAAGACAGGGAGAGAGAGAGAGAGAGAGAGAGCGGGCTTTTGGGAAGGAAAGAGATGGAGGGAAGGAAAGTAAAGGGATATGGAAATGAAGGAGAGATAGAGAGGTATAAGGGATATCTCCATGAGAGGGAGGGAGAGAGAAGAAGATGGACGAAGTAGGAGATGGAGAAGTTGAGAGGGAAAGAAAGAGAGACGAAAAAAAGGGATGGAAAAAGGGATAAAGTGAGATAGAGATAGGAGGGAGAGGGATGGAATAGAACTGGAGAAAAGGGAGAGAGAGAGAGAGAGAGAAATCTCGTACATGTATTACGTCACCTTAATAACCCTTGAAGCAATCCGGGAACCTTTACCCTCTCTTTCTATACATTATTTCTCTCTCTCTCTCTCTCTCTTCCTTCTCTCTCTCTCTCTCTCTCTCTCTCTCTACTAAGTCTTCAATTTTTTCTAAATTTATAGACA
>NW_007380295.1:20662-26872 GCF_000475195.1 Diaphorina citri | reverse complement strand
AAGTAGAACAAAAGCACATAGTGCACATCTCAGAGGTTTTATATCGAGATTTTAAGGGTCCGTTCACATCGTCACATAAATTTCCTTCATCCCATCTTTTTTTCCTATATCTTTTGTATTTATTTATTTTTTTTCCTTTTCACTTAGCGCTTAGTTCTTTTTACCCCTCGAAAAAGTGTATTTTACCCCTCGGAGGGTAAATACCCCCAGGTTGGGAACCAATGGTCTAGGTGCTCAATATACAGGGTGGTCAACCTAAAAGTGCCCCTTTAAAAATTAACCCGTAAAATTAGTATTTTAGGTCCAATATTATAGTCCTCAGAATACTTTTTTCCTAACACAAAGAATTTGATCTTGTGTAACTTTTTCTCAAATATGGTGTAGAGATCAAGACGCTCATTTGGTAACCAAGAGCCGAGGTATGGAAATTCGTTCTCAATATAATTTCATAATTTGACCAAAATAGGTATTATTAATAGCCCCTTTCTGGAGTAAAGAGACTTTTTAGTCCCATTGGAGGGTATAAATAACCACTATCTTTAGTAGGTAGGTAAGTCTGGCAAGTAGGTATGAGAAATATCTGCCGAACACTAGTGTATTTTTACACGAACCTATCGTGTAAAAATACACAAGCGTGCTTAGTTGCTCACTGGAACTTGGCCTGGTGCACTGCCGTGATTTGAGGAGAGAAGTATATATGAATAGGTAGCATGGAAATGATAGGTAATTTTTCAATTTGAAATGAAAATCTCATTGTGTCATTAATTATGACGTCATCGCCTACGGGAGCGTATGCCGTGACGTCATACTTCACGATTTACCGGTATTTTTTAAATCGATTTATCTCTGTATCTAGAAGTCGTAGAAGAAAAAGAAAAATTACGTTCTTCCTTATTTTTCCTGCTCTATGACTTTGAAACATCACCCAAGTAAGCGCAACTGGTCTATTAGGTATTAGTGTATTACCTACAAGAGGAGAAGAAGTATAGGTACACACACAGTTGGGATTACCTGCGTAAGCTGCAAGTATTTCAAATTTGACCTTTACGATGCCGATGCATGCCGGTAGGTAGGTACCATTTTTTCCTCCACTAATAAATTCCTTGTACTACATAGAGAGGTAATAGAAAGTAAACATTGTGGAGATAAACAGCCATTGACCTTCATTTAGTTGTGATAAATAAAAAGAAGAAGAAGAAGAAGAAGAAGAAGAAGTTGTTTCGCAATAAGATCCCGTAAATAAAACATTTTATTTCGAGGTTGAAACCATAACAATATTGGGCCGAAGATCAGAAGCATCAAATAATATTAGTAGGCGTAGGGCATAGGCATATAAAAGCTATAGGCAACATAGGTATATGTATAAAACTTATACCTAGTCATAGGCATATAAAAGCTATAGGCAACATAGGTATATGTATAAAACTTATAGTCATAGGCATATAAAACTTATAAAGTTCACACACTGACCTCAGACTCAGTCAGAGCGATCCAGTATGAACCGGTTCAACAAATCGTCTTCTATCAATTTAGAATTTGGTATCCATAACCATAAATCTCTCTCTCTCTCTCTCTCTCTCTCTCTCTCTCTATTTATATCTCTGGCTTTGTCTACCTATCTGTCCCTCTCTTTCTCTCATCTTTTTCATTGGACGTCATCAATATTGAAGGAAATATGGAGATATGTACATAGCTATATAATTATTTACATAGGCAGGTATAGGGTATTTCCATATTATGTAGGTATACGTATATAATAATATGTTTTATTGATATCTAGGGAATATGGAACATCGATAGAAAGAGAGAGAGAGAGAGAGAGAGAGAGAGAGAGAGAGACTTGGAGGAAACAATGAGAAATTGGTATTTCGGGTGTGGGAGTTATTGGAGAATGACTTTTGAATGCAAGCGAGGAGGAGGAGGGAGCAGGCAGAAAAATGGAGGAAGACTGGCAGTGATGGAAGAGAAAGGTGTTAGAGAAGAGGAGAAAGAGAGGGAGAGGGAGAAAAGGGCCAAAACAGGGAAGAGGGGACAAAGGAGTGGAAGTAACAGGAGAGGGAGGGGAGAGAAAAAGGACAACGAGAGGAAGATGGAAAGAGGAGTAAGAAGGAGAGAAATAGAGGGGAAGTGATAGAAAGGCGATAAAGGAAGAGGAAAGGAGGGAGAGAGAGAAATAGAAATGAAGGGAAAGTGAGAAATAGTGTGGGGTAGTGATAGAAAGGTAAGAAAGACATAGGAGAGGAAGGGAAAGAGAGAGAGAGAGAGAGAGAGAGAGGAAGAGGGAGTTCCAATTAGAGTAGAATAGAATTCACCTCTGTAATGGACGTGCTAATCATCTTTATAAACAGGGTGGTCTGGAAGTTGTTCTACAGGGTGTCCACTGATTTTTGTGTCCTTTACGCGCTAAACATGCCTGCCAAATTTTATCAAAATCTGACAAACCGATTAGAAGTTATGAAGAAACAATGAACTTACTGATAAGGCCCCCCGTAGATCCTTTGAAAGACTGATTTAGCCCAAAATCCGGTGAGAAAATGTCCTTTATGTGTGGAATATATTGGCGAAATTTTATCAAAATTGGACTAACCGTTCGAGAGTTATGGTGGAACAAACTAAGGGAAAAATTGTCCTGCCATCATTTTGTTCGATTCAGTGTGTTTTGTAACCAAATCGGTGCCGAAGACATGTCTGGTCATAATTGATTATCTTTTAAGCTGCCAAGGATTTTCTTCTTCAAATTAAATTGATCCTAAGGGCAAGGTAACCCTAGACCTTTAACAAATGGGGTGTACCTGATGGCCTAACCCACATAACTCCGTACATAAAAAGCCCATTTTGAGACTTGGGTGTAGGGGCAAACAGCCCTAAAACAGCAGGAATCTACATTCCTGAAGGCATTGTTGCAATCCAATCTGTCCCAACTTTTCACAGAGAAAATTTTAGTGGGCCGTAAAAAAGACCGCCGCGCGCCGGCGTACCGCAGGTTGAGTACGTCTGTCGTAATTTTTCCAATAAAACATCTTCGATCTTACATTTATCCTTCACTTTACATATGAGTTCTTCTTCGTTCAATAAAATACACAATACTAATACTCTCCTCTTTGTTGTTCTTCTTCTTCTCCTCCTCTTCGTTTCCTCCCTCTTCTCCTTCTCTTTCCTCTTCTTCCTTGACCTTGATGGTCAGATTTAGTCTTCTGTTTCCCTTCTTCTTATTTTATTTTATTACCTTGTAGGATTTTTGCAAGTATAATATTTAGAAGACAAATCTGATGCAAAAATGAGAGCAAATTTATTTGAGTATTCAAAATCAAATTCCAACGGAGAATGAATCTTCGAATCGTGAAATCGGACTGGCTGAAGTGTTGAACCAGTCCGAAAATATTACATCCAGGAGAGAGGTATTATCCTCCTGATTTTATTAACTATATCCATCCGGTTGTGTGAGATCAATCAATACACACAACCAGGCCTGGATTCGAAACGGGAGTGCTGACATCAATTTTTTGAGCTTGCCATACGTCCCGGTTTCACAGGGACAGTCCCAGTTTAAAGCTACTCTCCCGGTCGGTTTGTAATTTTGTCCCGGTTTGCATTTTCATCAGAATTTCACGTAAAACCCCGTCTCGTCCGAAAACTTGGTGTTTTCGTTAAAGATTTCACTGTCGAGGAGCCTGTGAGATTTTATGTGCTCTAAATCCCGGCCACTAATGCCTCTGTGGGTTTAGATTTTAGAGGAAGGAAGGATTTTTCAGCTATGTAAATTAATCCCAAAGGCGAATAAATTTACAGTATAAACTCTATCTCTGCCTTTGCGGTAAAAACTCTGTAGGTACATAATATCTCGAATTCCCGCAAAATCCTTAACAACAAAAGATAGTCTCGTAAAAGCCTAATATCCGATTAAAATCGGGGATAAAATTCTAGGGTGAGGGGAAATCAGGGACAAAATTCTAGGGTAACGGGAGGAACAGGAGTAAAATTTTAGGGTGAGGGGAGGGGGGGATCAGGGATAAAATTCTAGGGGAAAGGGAGTAAAAGTTTAGGGGGGGGGGAATGGTAGGGTTTCTAGAAGAGGCGTAGAGGGGAAGGATTTGGATTATTTCCTACCTCTCCTGTTGTCCTGTTCTACTGAAATTGGTGGATGTGCTAATTCTAATACTGCTTCCAGTCGTTTTCTCTCCCTCCTTGTGAATTCTTCTTCTCCCTCCCATATTCTGCTAAGTCGCTTCTTTTTTCATTGTTTTCCATCTTCATCACTCCTGCATTATATTTCGAGCTTAATCCTCTCTCCCTCATAGTTGTGCTCTATGTCCGGTGTGATCCATAAATTGATCACATCAGAAATTACCCAAATTAGGGCTCCGGACCTAGCGCTAATTCGTCCTTCCTTTTTATTTTCATCTTTTCTTATTTGAATCCCTTATTCATCCGTTTTTCTCCGTTCTTCTTTCCAGAGCCATTTCTTTTCTTTTGGTATTTCATCGCCAAATTTGATATACCTACCTAGGTATTCCCATTTTCAGACAAAAAATGTGCGATTTTGAAAAATAAATGAATGAGAAATGAGAGGAGGAGAAGAGCCATTTTCAGACAAAAAATGTGCGATTTTGAAAAATAAATGAATGAGAAATGAGAGGAGGAGAAGAGGAGGAGGAGGAGGAGGAGGAGAAGGAAGAAGAAGAAGAAGACGACGACAATTTTGTAAAGATATACCTAGTTAGGTACATGAATGAACCAGTTTTCTTAACTAGACTGTATTTTATCTCAATTATCCAAGTTCGCCTGTACAAAGTTGCTATACTTATTCTGATGTCTCCAATGATCAAGATATTCAAGATGATTAATTGCACTTCATCTGTGTTAGTTAGCATGTTTGTGTGTTCTTAGTCCTATATCAGTATATCACCCCCTATAGTAGTAATAGTTATTATTTCGTATTTTAATTTACTTAATAGTCAACCCGGGCTACTTTTATGTGAGTTATGAGTAGTCCAGCTAGTTCAGTATTAATTTGTCTCATTTAGTATACAGGGTGTCCCCAAAAAAGACGACCAATTTTGCTTTCCTAACGCGGAAAAGAGTACATATTTTGTTTGTTAACTATCAAAAGAGTTGGTGTAGGCTGTAGGAGACCCAAATTATACCCAATGTTTCCAAGAATATTTGGGAGAGGTAGGTATTACCTAATGTTGCCTACCCATTTTTTTTTTTTTTTTTTTTTTTTTAAAAAAAAAAACCTTTTTTCTTTTTAAAAGACCAAAATTTACTTTGAATACCTTCTTTTTTATTCAATTTCTGGACATGGTCTTCACTTGAGCTGGATGTGGATCATATTTAATTTGGGCCAAAAACTTCCTGGATCCTGACAGTAAAAGGTAAATTTAAAGTGTGACTTTCTCTACTAGTGATAGTTGGATTGCATGGTAACCTCGCTAAGTTCCATGCAGTCCATTTTACATAAGTACCATGCTGTGGTAGTGTAAAAATGTATAAGAATTTTGTTTTTATACGAACATTGTCTAAATTTAATTTTTTCTTATTCGTCTTTTCCCTAATGGTGAAATTAAGAAGTTAAACTTACTGTGAGTCCCGTGGATAGAGAAAGGCGACTTTTTATTGACCTTTTTTTACGCTGAACTTTTTTAAATGATCGTGGGAGGTTTTAAGTGTTTGCTTTATTTTGGCATTTGTTACTAAAATCTCTGTCTACTAAAGTTGACCTACCGAAATATACGTTACTGTAGCCTGATCATAGTGGGCGACCCGCGATCATCGTGGTGTTTTATCAATAATTTATTACTTGGCTCCAAGCAATACGGGTTCCTTGCCGTAAAGTGGGAATGTAATCCGTGTAAAAAAAAAAAAAAAAAAAAAAAAATTACTATTTACCGTGTAAAAAAAACGATTAAATTTAACTAAAGACGCTCCCTCTAGGGTACTCTTGCCGCATATAGTAAATACTTATATACTATCTATTCTTGAATGACCCACAGAATTTTTTGATCTGTTTTTTGTGAAATTATTTATGTTTTTTTTTGAAAGAGTAGTATTGAGTCTTTACTCAACCTTAATCTTTTAAAGTTAGGGTTTTCCTCTTTAAGTCTCGTAAACAATGCATTTCCTTACCTCTTAAGATCCTACTCTACCCTGCCACCAGATTCTGTTCATAAGTAACTAAAAGTTTATTTTTCTTAGGTATTAGGTGAGGTC
>NW_007380295.1:18915-20384 GCF_000475195.1 Diaphorina citri | reverse complement strand
GAAATACCAAAAGACCTGTTTTAAACGTGGTGGTAAAAGCACTAGGACCATTTTTCTGGAAATTAAACTATATATCCAGCTTGGTCCAAACCTATTCAGGAAGATACCCTAGTCTAGTCTTTAAAGTTCATTTGGTAATTTTGGGATTTTTTTTTTTTTTTTTTTTTTTCACATTTTCTCACACAAAATAATGAGCTCTGATCTTGAAATTTGTCGCGACGACCTATGTGAACTCAAAGCGAGAAAGTTTTAGATAACACTTCAGTCGATCATTTAAGACCGGTTTTAGCGTCATCTATGTTAAGCTACGCCGAGCAAGGCCAATAAATGGATGGGTGACTTGAACATTATATTGGGAATAAAGGGAGAACGGGCTCTAGTCTTGATTTTAAATCATTACATGAAAGTAAAATCAAAAAATCAAATCAAGAATAATAACAAACTGAATATTAAACAAATTAGGCAGGTACATAGGTACTGATTTTCTGTAATTACTACGGGCTAAAAAATTCCCGGAGGGACGGACCCTGCTTGTTTGTAAGTGAAAATGAGAAAATGTTTACTCATGTCATGGGAAAAAGCTCCAAGTTTTCTTTGTCATATTTCGCTGCCATGTCTACCAACCAGAACCTAAAGTATATTGTACTCGAAATTCTTTTTGGAAATTGGAGTTTTACTCTTTTTTTCCCTGAATTGAAATGTATATATAGGTACTTCAACTGTCAGTCTCTTTTTAGTAGGTAGAGACAATTGTCTTCAAATAATGTTTAATATTGTTGAAGTACATAAGTAAACCGATGAAAAAGCCTGCTTTCACGAGCGCTACATTTTTTCATTCAACAAAAAATGGTAGCGCTGTGTCAGGCTTAATAAGTAAAACAGGGAAAATCTATTGAAATTGTTAGTGATGGGGTACTCTGTCCATCAGAATCAAGTTCTATCCGGTTATTTTCACTTATAAAAATACCCATACATATCATAATATACCTATATTTATGTATACCAAGAACAATACCTCATGATAATAATATAATTCAGAGTGTTGTTTTTTGTAGATTCAAATTTTCTACACGTCTTCTTATCACTGACGTACCTAAGTAGGTACTTACCTATGTAGATACACACCTAATTGAAATGAGAAGTCAGGTCATATGGCTAATTAGGGTATCAATCTATCAATTAGTTTATAACTTTCCACAAATAATATCAAGGTCTTTGAGCGCACTGCGAAAAGGGTATCACGACATGCATTTTTTTATGAAAACAGTGCCTTCACAAAGTTATACACCAAACCAATCATTTTGAGAACAGAAATCGGTTCTGGTTTGGCGTTTGGGGTTTCAACTTGCTTCTGCTTCCTTGGCTCCTTCACCCTGTCCATGATTCTTCCTAGGACATCACTAAGGGTACATCTCCCTGTCCCCTCATCATATTCATAACCCCATCCACAACAACATCCGTGACCTCCC
>NW_007380295.1:12845-18491 GCF_000475195.1 Diaphorina citri | reverse complement strand
TATCGATATATTTGAGGGGCCGATATATCGATATATCGATTTATCGATATATTTGCAACTCATTTACATCCCTAAATATTACAGCAAGATCAAAACTTTCCAATAACAATGGGAGTGCGTAGGTCTGTGACACTCAATAACCATGTGTAAGAACTCAGAACCTAATACCTAATGTTACTAATGTATGAGAACTTATGTTGCCTCTACTAATCTATATACAAGGTACCTATTTAGATTTAGGTACATATGAGTTTATTATGAGTAGTTGGAGTACTGAATGGTGAGTGGGTAGTATTTGCAAACAGTCTATTAACCATAACAATACTCTATTTGCACACAATACACTACTAGTAAACATAGGTATTTACATAAATTATATACTTAGTTATAAATATAATATACATATACTTAATAGGTAAGTATTATAGGTACATAGGTATACAAAATACACATAACGCATGTTTCATACGCCCAAAACTGAGCCTAGTTCTTATTCTCATTTAACAGTGTTGTACATATTATGTGCGAGTGAGGCTGAGGTCACAATTGATTCTGTACATTGCATGAAATTGTAAGTTGTCAAAATTGAGACTGGGCAAAGGGGTGTAACGTCACTTACACCCTTTATCGGGAGTCTAATCGTAAGATTTGATCACTCTACAATGTACATGTAGGTACGTACAACTAGAAATCCAATATGTAGGTATTACCTAACTTCCTAACGTTATGTTTCTAAAATAATTATTATGTTCTTAGGTGCCTATTTTGCACATTTGAGATGTTATTAGTGGAGATGATATCTTCTCAACTCTAATAGACCAATAACGCAAACTAATAGTGATCTTATGTAGGTATATAATATGTGTACCTATAATCATTTTATTTAATTGGATTTTTTATGTAGGTAGGTATAGGTATAAATGTACGTTTAAATCTCACATCCAAGTTATAGATAATGCAACATTAAAATCACGACATTCACTTGTAGGTTGTTATCTATCTTTTCAGTGTGAAGCCTAAGGTCTGTGTGAGTTGTGAAATTTTCAAAAGAGGAAATTTAAAAAGTTTTGAACTTGAAGAGTTTTTCCACTTTTTCCTTTAGTACCTATGTTTCGCCATAACTTTCAAACGGTGTGTCCGATTGTGATACAATTTGACAAAATCGTTCAACAGATAAAGGTAATTTCCTCTTTTGATTTTGGGGCCCATCGGTCCTTCTATGTAGACTGTAGAGGTCCGTAGCGGCCCCTAGGTATTAAGAAATTCTTTATAAATGCCTATCCCTACAGATTAGATTTGAACATAAGAAAAAGATTGCTGAAGACATATGTGTGGAGTGTGTTGTTATATGGAAGTGAAGCATGGACGATTGGAAAGACCGAAGAGAAAAGGATACAAGCATTTGAGGCATGGTGTTGGAGAAGAATGATGAAGATTAGTTGGATTGAACGTATAACGAATGAAGAAGTATTCAGAAGAGTCAAAGAGAGAAGAAACCTAATGAAGAACCTAAAGAAAAGAAGAGCAACACTAATAGGACATATACTAAGACATGGGGAGTTACCAGCAAGAGTTATCGAAGGCATGATTGAAGGCAAAAACACAAGAGGAAGACCACCACTGGACTACATCAAACAAATAATGGAGGATATGAACGTCACAACCTACTACGATCTCAAGAGGAAGGCAGAAGACAGGGAAACATGGCGTACTGCAGCAAACCAGCCTAATGGCTGTTAACCAATGATGATGATGCCTATCCCTACAGCTAGAGATGGGGATATTTGCGTTGGTACAAGGGGTCCCTGGCTTGAAAATAATCTCCCTTCTGAAAATAAGCTGACATCAGCTAGAAACTTGAAACATGAGCTCTCTCTCCCTCTCTCTTACTCTCATCCTATACCTCTCTCCCTCCTTCTCTCTCTCTCCTTCCCTATCTCACTCCCACTCACTCTCTCTCATTATATTCCCGAAAGAAGGAGAGAGAGAGAGAGAGAGAGAGAGAGAGAGAGAGAGAGAGAGAGAGCTCCATAGGATAGGAGAGAGATGAAAATTGAAAGAAAAAAAATATAAAGAGGGGGGGATAAGAGTCTTAGAAAATGAGGTTGATATTAAAAAGAGAAAAGAAAGAGGTCGAGAGAGAAAAAGAGAAAGCTGCGTAGGAGAAAAAAAGAGAGAGAGAGAGAAAGAGAGAGAATACAGAAATGTGTAAAATAGAAACGGAAGTAAAGGGATATGAATAGAGAGGGAGAGAGAGAGATTACAAGGGAGATAGAGAAAGGAAGGAGAGGTAAAGAAAGAGAGAGAAAGAAGGAGAGGTAAAGAGTGAGAAAGAAAGAGTAAAAGGGAGAGAGAGATTAGTTGGGAGATAGAGAGAGAGAAAGGAGGAGAGAGGGGAGGGGAAGTGAGTATGAATTGAAAGCGGTATGGAATTAGTATTATGATTGTTCAGTAGAAAATCAGTGAAGTGGAAGTGAAATTCTACTTGGGTAGGTACGATACGTTTTACTATACCTATAGAATCTTTATCTAGGTACATATATACCTACTACCTATAATAGACTATACAGGGTGTACAAACTCAAACTTGCCATGGGAAATTAACCCGTAAAATCTCTAGATTTTATCTTTTCAAATGACGAGTAACGAACTCGTTAACACCGCAAATCTGTTCCAGACAGATACCTACCCTAGGGAAAAGGTGAGTTGGTTCCCAAAAAAAAAGGAAAAAGGTATTAATTGGTTCCGACATTAAGAAATGACAAAAAAGTGTAAATTAGTTAAAACAAATTGTTTATTTAATCTATTTATTTACAAATTCAAAAAGATAAAACATAAAAAAAACAACTGATAATTTATAAAGGCTTTGGCAGAAATTTGTGGGAAACATTTTTAACGAACTCAAACATGGATTTTTTTTGAAAATATACTGAATTGTTGTTATTCAAAATCAAAAAATTGTAGAATGGGGAAAAAAATCATTTAATATAATTATTATAACTTTCTGATCAGGGCAGGTATCAGGGAACCAATTCATACAAACCTTTTTCCAACCGGAACCAACTAATACGTTTTTTCCCAGTTGGGAACCAACTCGTACTCAGCCCTACCCTAAAGTTCGAGTTACATGAGTCGCTTTTCCGTCTAGGGCTTTTAATTTTCCCAAATTTAATGATTGCAGCTGTTAATAATTACCTGACACATAGGTAATTAAAATGGGTCAGTGTTTTTCTGGCGCACCCTGTATATGGGTCTGTGTGGTAGAAGCCTATAGTGAGGTTAAATAGGTGTATATGATAAAGATTGTAGACAGCGGTCTCCAATCAGGTAGAAAGGCCTTGTTTAGTTAGCCCTAAAGGGGGCTGAAGTGTTTCTCAGGTTTTGATTTCGAACCGACCGATTTTTCAATGTTCTTCCAATTTTAAATTAGACAATTTCGTAACTATTATCGTTTACAAATGGCAATCATCCATTGAAGATAAATAATGCAACCAATGTAGCCAAAGTCCCCATGACACACCTCACCTATTCAATTGTCCTGGAAGACCTACAACACTCATGGTGAACGGTCATTGATCTCTGGCAAAACCTCTGGCAAAACTATAGCCACCGCTGAATTCCTTGAATTGCCAACTGCATTGCTGGGTTGATGTGAGGAAGGCTTAGAGTCTGCTACTACTACAACAACAACAACAACAACAAATGGCTAAAAAATTATTAAGAAAAGGCAACTCTTTTAGGTTTAGGCGTGCTTCAAGTGTTTAGGTTTAGGAACCACTGAGTTGTAAAAGATATGGGACAGAAAGGGAAAACATGGATTTTCCGGTTTTAGTTTGAAATTAAGAAAGAGGTGAGAGAGAGAGAGAGAGAGAGAGAGAGAGAGAGAGAGACAGAAGGAAAGGGATGGAGAGAGGAAAATCTTCAGGAAGAGATATAGGAGAAGAGGGAAGAAGGTAAAAGAAGAGGGAATGATGAGGGAGGAAGGAAACATAAAGGATAAAGAGAAGGAAGAACCAACATCACATGAGTGATCATATTTTTGGCACAGTTATACCTATGCGTGTTGTACGTAGGGAGGTATAATCGTAGGTATAGGAAAGAAGGTACTATTAGAAAAGCAGGCATAGGTAGGAAGGTTATTAGAAAAGTAGGTACAGGAAAGGTAGAAGGTAGGTACACATTAGAAAGGTATTAAATAGGTAGGTCGATCCAAGGAGACAGTACAGTGTACACTAAAGGAGTGCTTCCCATAATAAATTATCTCATACCACCGCGATGGTACTGTTTGAAACGAAAGTCGAGAGATCCGTCAAAATTTGGTTCTATCAGCTGTCATAACTAACTATCATCAGCACTATTCCTGGATCTACAAATTCTCAAATTATGTAGATAGTTAGTGAGGACGAAATTTCATGCCTCGGCTGGAATTGAACCCCCACGTCCTCCTCTGTACTACTAGACAAGCTCCTTGACCTTAAACAAATTAGGTAGGTACATAGGTACTGATTTTCTCTAATCACTACGGGCTAAAAAATTCCCGGAGGGACGGACCCCGCTTGTTTTATTTGAAATCATGAATACTTGTCCTAGACCACCTTCCCATCTCATCCTAGAATTCTCCTTCCTTTACGTAACAAATGCTCTAAATTTCTCCTTTTGGGATTGAAATTTTCTATTCCAACTCATTTCTGAGTTATTGAGAGAAGTTTTTTTTTGTATTTATTAAAGTGTTTTTTGTCTAGTTTTTTAAGACACCCAGTAAGTTCTTATCTATCATATTCATAAATGATACGCGTTCTCATGGGATCTCCCTCGCAGAATCATTTAAATTAGAAAAAAATGTGCCATTTATCATTAAAAAAAAAAAAAAAAAAAAAATGTGCCTAATGTACTAACTAGGTATGCTACTCGTAAGTGTTGATGAGTTGATGTTGTCATGAATCATGTATATCATGATGATTCTGCCATGAATAATTTACATAGGATATAATCATGATCATTCTGCTAATGTTGATGAATGAAATGAAGAGAATTTTAGTCATTTATGTATTTATTTATCTATTCATTTGTTTATTTGTTAGGTATCTATTTAATAAATTTTATTCTCTACTCGTCCTGAAAGTCAAAGGATGAGACGAAATTCTCTTCTAATACTAATTGTTGACAGCCTTGCCTAACTTTGAAATTTTCACATTCTTTGAAACTTTGAAAATTACCTTCCTTTCCTTTAGGCACTTGACTGAAGTACATATTGTGAATTTGGGGAGGAAGGAGGAATTTTAGAGTTTTACTTCACGTGTTAAAAACTCCACGATGTTCGAATTCAGGACGTCTCAAAGTTTTTACTTGTGTCAGGTAAAAAATTTTCTTGTAATTTTAATGGCCCAAAATATTTCGCAATTTTAATGACTTGTTTTTAGTCCGTCCTTCCTTTATTATTACAATAGTAATAAAAAGGTATAAGGGACGGACTATTGTATTCGCTTCGGTGTCTGTCACTCGGTCGGTCGGTCGGTCTGTCTGTCCCCCTAGAAGGACTTATCCAAACCTAGTCAACCTATATATCAAATTAAAGGTCTTTTTACCAGGAACACGAAAATGGTGGTGCAAATTTTGTCCAGAAAACCATAAAGCCAAAAAACCAAA
>NW_007380295.1:11718-12491 GCF_000475195.1 Diaphorina citri | reverse complement strand
GTTTTTTTTTTTTTTTTTTTTAATAGCGACTGTCTACACTCCCCGCAAATCCCAAAATTAAGACTTGCGAGGAGCAATGCACGACAGTAATTTGTGCGTAAGGTTTTGAGTGAGAGGCTGATCAAAATAGATCTGGCCTCTCACTCATATTGTTAAATGTATTAAATGCCGCAATCAAAGGCGATTTGAGTAGGTGGTTAATGAAGGTTCTCCAATGACCAATTTTCTTAACTAGATCTCCTGTTTTTGAATAATTTAGTTCGACTGTATGATGTGATGATGTCCCAAACATCCACGTTCGCCTGTAAGAAGTTCCTATATTATGATGTCTCCAATGATCAAGATGATTAATTGCACTTCATCTGTGTTAGTTAGCATGAGTGTTCTTAGTCCTATATCAGTATATCACCCACTATAGTAGTAATAGTTATTATTTCATATTTTAATTTACTTAATAGTCAACCCGGGCTGCTTTTATGTGAGTTATGAGTAGTCCAGTTAGTTCGGTATTAATTTGTCTCATTTAGTATACAGGGTGTCCCCAAAAAAGACGACCAATTTTGCTTTCCTAACGCGGAAAAGAGTACATATTTTGTTTGTTAACTATCAAAAGAGTTGGTGTAGGCTGTAGGAGACCCAAATTATACCCAATGTTTCCAAGAATATTTGGGAGAGGTAGGTATTACCTAATGTTGCCTACCCATTTTTTTTTTTTTTTTTTTTTTTTTAAAAAAAAAAACCTTTTTTCTTTTTAAAAGACCAAAATTTACTTT
>NW_007380295.1:9350-11285 GCF_000475195.1 Diaphorina citri | reverse complement strand
TTATATGAAAATGCAAGAATGGAATACGGTTCCGTAAAACTTCGGGATCTTCTGAAAAAAAAACGGGCAGCGGTTTGACAAGACAGACAACAAACGTAAGAGAAGACAACCAAATTAAAAAAAACGTTTTGTAAAATGGGATTAAGTTAAGGTGTATAATTAATCAATATAACTGTCAACTCTTGTTTGTGCAATCGGAATTTATTAAACAAGATAGAACTCTACCTGCGATTAACATCTACCTAAAAAAAGCTCACCAGCCGTCTTTGCGTGTGTTTTTTTTGTTTTTTTTACTTTCTCCACAGAATATGCAACATTTTTGAAATGAAAGAAATTCGATTAAAAATTTGAACTTTTTGAAATTTGAAAGTTTGAACATTTTGCTGTTTACATTACAAATTTTACATTTGCCTTTTTTGCTCTTTCCGTTCCTTTACCTTTACCTACCTATTCTATTGTTTTTTCAACCAGAATTCTATTGGGTTGCTTTTCATATTATTGTCTTGACGTGGTTGGAGTAGCGGAAGGGCATCCGCAGCCGCACTCCGTAAAAATAAACTCGCCAAAACCAAGTTGGTTCATCCTGACGAAAAAACACCAATGGTGTAGATAGGTGGACCGACTAAAAACGCCAACATGGGAAAAGGCGAAGTACCTAGAAGACCTAGATGATGATTATGTTATTTACCTATATACTTTCATTATTTTATAAAAGTACCTAGATAATGATGATGTTATTTACCTATTACTTTTTCCTTATTTTATAAAATGACGAGGAAAGTATTGTGATCGACAAATTTTTCGACCTTCGTTTTTTGACGGATTGGACGTTTTATGGTCCAAATTGCCCCGAAAAAAAGGGTTTCGGCCAAAGGTCCGTGTGTGTATGTGCATAGGTTTTTTTTTTTTTTTTTTTTTTTTTTTTTTTTTTTTTTTTTTTGGTGATGCTCCAACACTGAAAAAAAAATCAACACACACGCCCTCTCGTGTTTTTCTTATGCCATTAATATTATTTGTGGATTTTGTGGCGCAACATTTTTGAAATGAAAGAAATTCGATTAAAAATCGAACTTTTTGAAAGTTTGAACATTTTGCTGTTTACATTACAATTTACATTTGCCTTTTTTGCTCTTTCCGTTCCTTTACCTACCTATTCTATTGTTTTTTCAACCAGAATAATTATATTGGGTTGCTTTTCATATTATTGTCTTGACGTGGTTGGAGTAGCGGAAGGGCATCCGCAGCCGCACTCCGTAAAAATAAACTCGCCAAAACCAAGTTGGTTCATCCTGACGAAAAAACACCAATGGTGTAGATAGGTGGACCGACTAAAAACGCCAACATGGGAAAAGGCGAAGTACCTAGAAGACCTAGATGATGATTATGTTATTTACCTATATACTTTCATTATTTTATAAAAGTACCTAGATAATGATGATGTTATTTACCTATTACTCTCCTTATTTTATAAAATGACGAGGAAAGTATTGTGATCGACAAATTTTTCGACCTTCGTTTTTTGACGGATGTGGACGTTTTATGGTCCAAATTGCCCCAAAAAAAAGGGTTTCGGCCAAAGGTCTGTGTGTGTATGTGCTGTGTTTGTGCATTTTATTTTTTGTGATAGTAAAGTTAAGTGAGTAGTAAAGTTAAGTGAGTGATTTTGTTTTATTTTTGTTTTTTATAAATATAAAAATTCCTATTTTACCTGCCTAAATAATTTGTTTATTTCAAGCAACTCTAGCTACATTTACCCTAACGTTATATACTATTTGAGCTTATATAGCTATATAGCGGTGGAGTGCTATATTAGCCCCCCTATTATATAGTCATATAGCGGCTATATTTGCCTCATATAAATTGGTCAAAGCAACAAAACAACCAATGTTCTATAAATGTGACGCAAAATGCTATTATTCCAGTTGAAAATCTGCG